>NW_007129765.1:0-5583 GCF_000164805.1 Carlito syrichta
TATTCTACCTTAGCAGAGCCCATGTAGTTTCCTGTTTTTGAGGACTCCCATTTCCCAGCTTCCTGCTTCGAAATCCTGATTCTTTTTTAGTCCTTAGCAAGACGCCCAGTAGATTCTTTGCATTGTGGACTCATGAAAACCAGATTGTTTATTCTTTCTTAACAAGAGGCCATGTAATGCCCTGTATATGAAGACTCCCATTACCTGGATTCCTGCTTTGAAACTCTGATTCTTGTTTAGCTGTTAGAAAAACCCCCTGTAGATTTTTACAACTGAGGACTTGTGTAAACCACACTCCTTATTCGTCCTTAGAAAGAGGTCGTGAAGTTTCCTCTATATGAGAACTTCCATTCCCCAGATTCATGCTTCAAAACCCTTATACTTTTTTATACCTTAGTAAGACTCCCTGTAGGTTTTTGGGATTTGAGGACTCGTGTAACCCAGATTACTTATTTTTCCATAGCAAGACGCTGTGTACTTCCCTGTATATGAGGACTCCCATTACGCAGATTCCTGCTTCATTCTCAGCAATACGCCGAGATATTTCCTGATGAACGTAGATTTCCAGTTGTTTGGATATCTATAGAAAGACTTCCATATAGTACCTGGGAACTGTAATCCAAGTTCCAGTTTCCCCTTAACAGACATAATAAAAATGTGGAGTATTCTAAACCCAATATCCCAATTCCCAACATCCCGACTACAAAGAATTCTGTATTTTGAGGCAAACTGAAGTGAGGGATTTTGTAGCAAAATGCCATTTGATTCCTGGGGTACTGGATTATGGCCGAAGATATTCATAAGACACAAACGGAATTGTAGGAGCAGATCCTTGATTACACCTATCAAGAGGACAAGAAAATTCTTGGGAATCTGTTATGGGAGATTTTAAGTATTCGCTCAGCAACTAGCTCTGAAAAATGTAGGAACCTACAAACCCAGATTCCTCATTCAACCTTATCAAGAGGCCATATAGATTTCAGCGATTGAGGACTTCGTGAACCCGGATTCTCAACTCGTTTTCAGCAGTATGCCCTGATTTTCCAAGGCGATCTGGATTCCAAAATTCTTTATACAAATAACAGATGCCCAGCTGTTCCCAGGGACGTGGAATCCAAGATTGCTTGTTCCCCCCTTATGAATACGTCCTAAACATGTGGAAACTCCTAATCCCATATTCCGAATGACAAAAAGAATGGCTAGCAGTAGTTTCTGGACTACAAGGTAAACCTGAAGTCAGAGATCACATTAACAAAAGGTGAGATGATACCTTGGATTAAGGAATCTGGACTTACAGGACCCTGTGAAACAAACGGACCAGTAGTCTGGATTCTCAGTTACAACTATCAAGAGGCACAGGAGGTTCCTGGGGATCGGTAATGCCCAATTTGATGTATGTATATAGGACGTAGCTCTGAATAATATGGGGACGAGGACACCCAGATTCCAGATTAGCATTTAGCTAAAGTCCCTGTCGATTACTTGGTATGAGCACTGACTAAAGCCAGGAATAAGTGTAGCAATTGCCTAGATGTTTGCAAGTTACATGGAAACCGAGATTCCTGGTTCCTATTTAGGAACACATGTAGCAACTTTCAAGGTACACAGTGACCCAGATTTGTTTCGTTCTAAGCAAAACGTCGAGATGTTTCCTGTTGCCCTGGAAATTCAGACTCTTGTATACACATAGAAAGATGACAAGAATGTTCCTGGGGACGTGGAATCAAAGATTCCTGGTTCCCTCACAAAAATAACTCATAAAAAATGTGACCACCTAAACCTAAAGTCCTAATTCCAAACAGCTGAACCACCAGAAGTTTCTGGAGTACGAGGTAACACTGAAGTCAGAGCTTACATACAAAAAATCCGAGGTGATTACTTGTGTCCAGGAATCTGGCCTCACTGGTTCCACATATCTAAAAGGACTTGTAGTGCCATGTTCTCGTTCACAACTATCAAGAGTACCAGAATGTTGCTGGAGTCCTGGAATGATTGATTCGTAATATCCACATAACAAACAGCTCTTAAACATAAGGGGTGCTCCAAGTCCTGATTCTTGTTTAGCCCTTAGCAAGACACCCTGTAGATTTTTGGGACTGAGGACTCATGTAAACAAGAATCCTTATTCATCATTAGCAAGAAGCAGTGCAGTTTCCTGTATATGAGGACTCCTATTACCCAGATTCCTGCTTCATTCTCAACAAGACACCAAGACATTTCCTGGAGATGTAGAATTCAAGTTGTTTGGATATCAGTAGAAAGAATCCCAGAAGTTTCCTGGGGAATTGGATTCCAATATTCCTGGCTCCATTTAACAACACAATATAAATTTGGGGACCTAGAAGCCCAGATTCCTGATTAAATCTTATCAAGAGGCCCTGTATTGTTGGCGATTGAGAACTCCAAGAACCCGGATTCCCTTTTCATTCTCAGCAAGATGCCCTGATTTTCCCTGTCGATGTGGATTCCAAATATCTATACAAAAAGACAGATGCCCAGATGTTTCCTAGGAAGGTGGAATCCATGATTCCTGGTTACCTTTAAAAATACGTACTAAACATTTGGCAACAGCAAAGCCCTCGATCCCTCTCAAAATAAAAGGACAAACGGAAGTTTAAGGACTGCAAAGTTCATTTTAAGACCAGAGTTACATCCAAATATGGCAAGGAGATTCTTTTTATCCTGAAATTTGGCCTTAGTTGTCCTGAAGAACTTAACGGAATTGTAGTACCAGAAACCCGTTTACAACTATCAAGAGGACCAGAATGATCCTGGACTCCTGAAATGACTGATTTATAATATCCACATGCTAAATTGCTCCAACACATGAGTGAGCTCAAAACCCTGATTCTTCTTTGTCCCTTAACAAGATGCCCTCAGAATTTTTCGAATTGAGCACTCGTATTTCAAAGATTCCTTATTCTTCCTTAGCTAGAGGCTGTGTAGTGGCCTGTATATGAGAACTCCCCTTTCCCAGATACCTGTTTCAAAACCTTGATTCTTGTTTAGCCCTTAGCAAGATGCCATGTAGATTTTGTGATTGAGGAACCGTGTAAAACAGATTCTTTATTATTCCTTAGCAAGAGTCCGTGTAGTTTCCTGTATATGAGAACCGCTATTACCCACATTCCTGCTTGAATCCCTGATTCTTATTTAGCACTCAGCAAGATGTCCTGTATAATTTTGGGACTGAGGACTCATATAACCCAGATTCCTTATTCTTAGTAAAAGGCCGTGTAGTTGCCTGTGCATGAGTACTCCGTTTCCCCTGATTCATGCTTCGAAACCATGATTCTTGTTTAGCCCTTAGCAAGACGCCCTGTAGTATTTTTGGGATTGAGAAACAAGTGTAACCAAGATTCCTTATTCTTTCTTAGCAAAAGGCCATGTAGGTGCCTGTATATGAGGACTCCATTTCCCCAGATTCATGCTTCAAAACCCTGATTGGTATTTAGCCCTCAGCAAGATGCCCTGAAGTCTTTATGGGATTGAGGACACGAGTAACCCAGATTCCTTATTCTTCCTTAGCAAGAAGCCGTGTGTTTCCTGTATATGAGGATTCCCATTACCAAGATTCCTGCTTCACTCTCAGCAAGACGCCAAGACATTTCCTGGTGTCCTAGAATTCCAGTTGTTTGGATATCAAGAGAAGGACTTTCATAAGGTTCTTGGGGAACTGGAATCCAATAATTCAGGTTCCCCTTAACAAGACCTCTCCAAAATGTGGAATCTTCTAAACCCAATGTCCCAATTCCCACCAACCCGACCACAAGAAATTTCTGCAGTTTGGTGTACCCTGAATCGAGAGATTTTGTACCAATATGCAATTTGATTTCTGGGGTACCTGATTATGATCGTAGATGTTCCTAGGACACAAAACGAATTGGAGTTCCAGATCCTCGATTACATCTATCAAGAGGACCTGAAAGTTCCTGGGGATTTGTAATGACAGACTTAGGGTATTCACGGAGCAAGTAGCTCTGAAAAATATAGGAACCTAGAAGCCCAGATGGCTGGTTAAACCTTATCAAGAAGCCATATAGATTTCAGCGATTGAGGACTCCCTGAACCCGGATTCCCTTCTCATTCTCAACAAGATTCCCTGATTTTCCCTGGCAATCTAGATTTCAAAATTCTGTTTGCAAATAGACACATGCCTGGCTGTTTCCCAGGGATGTGGAATCCATGATTTCTAGTTACCTTTAAAAATATGTACTACATACTTATCAACCTCAAAACCCCCGGCCCATATCAAATAGATGCACAAACGGAAGTTTTAGGATTACAGGGTGCATCTTAAGACAACAGTTACATACAAATATGGCAAGATGATTCCTTCAGTCCTGGAATCTGGCTATAGTTGTCCCAAGGAACCAAACTGAATTCTTGGGACAGATTCTTGGTTACAAAAATCAAGAGGTCCTGAAGGTTGCTGGGAATCTATAATGACACGTCATTTCCAAGTGACAAGTAGCTCTGAAGAATTTGGAGAACTAGAAGCCCAGATACAGATAAGCCCTTATAATGGAGCCCTGTAGAATTCATGGATTGAGGCCTCCCATAACCTAGATTCTTTTTTTATCAGGAACACGCCCCAACGTTTTCAGGCAATGTATAAGTAAAAACTCTTACATACCAATACTCATATGCCCAGAAGTTTCCCAGGGACCTGTATTCCAAGGTTGCTGGTTCGTCCTTAAAAATACATCCTAAATAGTTGGGAACCCCTAATCCCATATTCTGAATACCAAAACGAATGTCTAGCAGTAGTTTCTTGACTTCTAGGTAATCCTGAAGTCACAGATCACGTTAAAAATGGCGAGATGTTTCCTTGGATTGTGGAATCTGGCCTTCCGGACCCTGTGAAACAAACGGACCAGTAGGTCAGATTCTCAGTTACAATTATCATGAGGCGCAGCAGATTCCTGGGGATTGGTAATGCTCAATTGGTGGTATGCATATAGGAGGTAGCTCTGAATAATGTGGGGACCAGGACTCCCAGATTCCAGATTAGCATTTAGCTAAGTCCCTGTCGATTCCTAGGTATGAGCAGTGTTTTAAGGCAACGGTAAGTTAGCAATTGCCCAGATGTTTGCAAGTTACATGGAAAGCGAGTTTCCTGGTTCCTCTTTAGTAACACGTGTAGAATCTTTCAAGGGACACAGTGACCAAGATTCCTGGCTCATTGTAAGTAACACGCCGAGATGTTTCCTGTTGTCCTGGAAGTCCAGACTCTTGTATGCCCATAGGAAAATGACAAGAATATTCTTGGGGATATGGAATCTAAGATTCCTGATTCCCTCCCAAAAATACCTTCTAAAAAAGTTGAACACCTAAACCCAAAATCCTAATTCCAAACACCAAAACCACCAGAAGTTTCTGGAGTATGAGGTTACACTGAAGTCAGGGCTTACATACAAAAAATCCGAGATGACTACTTGTGTCCTGGAATCCGGCATCAGAGGTTCCGAGTATCTAAATGGACTTGTACTGTCAGATTCTTGTTCACAACTATCAAGAGTACCAGAATGTTGCTGGAGTTCCGGAATAAGTGGTTCATAATATCCACATAACAAATAGCTC
>NW_007129766.1:0-896 GCF_000164805.1 Carlito syrichta
TATAATGACATAATTGTCATATCCAAGAGGCCAGTAGCCTAAAGAATTATGGGGAAGTATAAGCCCAGATTCCAGATTAGCCCTTATAAAGTGACCCTGTAGAATTTTTGGATTGGTGACCCCGTAACCCAGATTCTTTATGTTTTCAGGATGACGCCCAGACGTTACCAGGCGAAGTGGAATTACAAATCCTTATACTCATATGCCCAGAAGGTCCCAAGGGTCCTGTAATTCAAGATTGCTGGATACCCTTTAAGAATATGTCCTAAATATGTGGGAACCCCTTCTCCCAAGTTCTAAATATCAACCTGAAAGTCTAACAGTAGTTTCTGGATTATGAGTTAAAACTGAAGTCAGTAATTACATT
This sequence comes from Carlito syrichta, assembly GCF_000164805.1. NCBI lineage: Eukaryota > Metazoa > Chordata > Mammalia > Primates > Tarsiidae > Carlito > Carlito syrichta. The sequence continues at coordinate 368 of NW_007129766.1, forward strand.
AAAAAATGGCGAGATGATTCCTTGGGTAGCGGAATCTGGCATTACCACTTCCTGCGAAACAAGCGGAGCAGATGGCCAGATTCTCAGTTACAACTAACAAGAGGAGCAGCAGATTCCTGGTGATTGGTAATGACAGATTTGTGGTATGGATATAGGATTTAGCTCTGAAAAATGTGGGACCACGACTCCCAAATTCCTGATTAGCATTTAGAAAATTCCCTTTGGAATTCTAGGTATGAGAACTACCTTAAGCCAGGGAAAATTTAGCAACTGCCCAGAAGTTTGCTGCTCACATGGAAACCAAGTTTTCTCGTTCCACATTGGTACCATGAGTAGAAGCTTTCTGGGGATATAGTGACCCAGATTCCTGTTTTGTTCTCAGAAAAACGACCAAATATTTCTTGGTGCCCTGGAATTCCAGACTTGTGGCTCTCAATAGAAAGATGCCAGAATGTTCCTGTGGACTTGGAATCCATGATTCCTGTTGCCCTCCCAAAAATACCTCATAAAAATGTGCAACATCTAAACT
>NW_007129767.1:0-1457 GCF_000164805.1 Carlito syrichta
CCCTGTAGGACTCCCTTTCCCCAGATTCCTGCCTCAATCCATGATTCTTGTTTAGCCCTTAACAACATGCCCTGTAGTTTTTTGGACTGCGGTCTAGTATAACCCAGATTCCTTATTCTTCCTTAGCAAGGGGCCATGTATTTTTCTGTATATTAGGACTCTCATTACCCAGAACCTGCTTCAAAACTCTGATTCTAGTTTAGCCCTTAGCAAGACGTCCTGTAGATTTTCTGAGATTGAGGACTCGTGTAACCCAGATTCCTTATTCTTTCTCAGCAAAAGGCCATGTAGTTGCCTGTATGTGAGGACTCCCTTTCCTCAGATTCATGCTTCGAAACTCTGATTATTTTTTTAACCCTTAGCAAGATGTCTTGTAGTTTTTTTGGGTTTGAGGACATGTGTAACCCAGATTCCTTATTCTTCCTTAGCAATAGGCAGTGCAGTTTCCTGCATATGACGACTTCCATTGCCCAGATTCCTGCTTCGAAAATGAAATGGAATGGAAAGGAATGGAGAGGAATAGCATAGAATGGAATGCCTGGGAATGGGATAGAAATGAATAGAATGGAAATAATGGAATGGAGAGGAATAAAACGGAGAGGAATAGAAAGGAGAGGATTGGAGTAGAAAGGAATACAATGGAATGGAATGGAGAAGAAAGGAATGGAAAGGGAAGTATTGGAGTGGAATGGAATGGAGAGGAATAGAATGGAGTGGAATGGAATGTAGAGGAATCCAAAGATAAGGAATGGAAAGGAATTTAAAAGGAAGAAATGGAATGGAAAAGAATGAAATGGAGAGAAAAGGAAGAGAATGGAATGCAGAAGGTAGGAATGGAATGGAAAGACATGGAATATAATGAAGAAGAATGACATAGAATAGTGGAATGCAATGGAATGGAAAGGAATGGAAAGGAAAGGAAATAGAGGAATGGTATGGAATTGAATGGCTGGGAAAGGAATGGAATGGAGATGAGTAGCATGGAGAGTAATGGAATGGAGAGGAATAGAATGGAGAGGATTGGAGTATAAAGGAAAAGAATAAAATGAAATGGAAAGGAAAGGAGTGGAGTGGAATGGAATGCAGTGGTTTGGAATGGAGCAGCATGGAATAGAATAAAATGAAACGGAATCAAATGGAATGGAATGGAGAGGAATGCAATGCATAAAGTGGAATGGAATGGAGAGGAATTAAAGAAAAATGAATGGAATGGAACTGAAGGGAATGGAATGAAATGTAGTGAAATGGAATGCAGAGGAATGGAATGCAGGGAAATGAATAGAAATGTAATGGAATCAATGCAATGGAGAGGAATAGAAGGAAAGGAATGTAATTGAGTGGAAAGAAATTGAATAGAAGCGAGAGAAATGGAACAGAAAGGAATGGAATGGAAAGGAATGGAATAGAATATAGAGAAAAGTAATGGAATGCTGAGGAATGGAATGGAGAGGAAAGAG
>NW_007129768.1:0-837 GCF_000164805.1 Carlito syrichta
ATGGAATGCAGGGAAATGAATAGAAATGTAATGGAATCAATGCAATGGAGAGGAATAGAAGGAAAGGAATGTAATTGAGTGGAAAGAAATTGAATAGAAGCGAGAGAAATGGAACAGAAAGGAATGGAATGGAAAGGAATGGAATAGAATATAGAGAAAAGTAATGGAATGCTGAGGAATGGAATGGAGAGGAAAGAGATGGAATGGAATGGAAAGGAATAGAAAGGAATAGAATAGAATGGAGAGAAATTGAATGAATAGGAATGGAATAGAATATAGAGAAAAGTAATGGAATGCTGAGGAATGGAATGGAGAGGAAAGAGATGGAATGGAATGGAAAGGAATAGAAAGGAATAGAATAGAATGGAGAGAAATTGAATGAATAGGTATGGAATGGAGAGCAATTGAATGGAGAGGATTGGAATGCAATGGAATTGATGGGAGTCTAATGGAGAGGAATGTAATAGAATGGAGTGCAATGGAATGCAGAGGGATGGAATGGAAAGGAATGGAATAGAGAGAAATTGAATGCATATGAATGGAATGGAAGGGAATTAAATGGAGAAGAATGCAATGGATAGTATACAATAGAATGGAATTGATAGAAATGGAATGGAATTGAGTGGAATGGAATGGAATTGTTAGGAATGCAATGGGGAGGAATGGAATGGAGTGGAATGGAATCCAATGTAAATTAATCCATTGGTAAGGAATTAGAAAATAATTAATGGAATTTAGAAGAATGGAATGGAAACTAATGTAATGGAGAGAAAATTAATGGAATGGAATGCACAAGAGTTGAATGGAATGGAGAGATATAGAAATTAATGGAGAGGA
>NW_007129769.1:0-765 GCF_000164805.1 Carlito syrichta
TAGGACACAAAAGTATTTATACGGCCAGATCCTTGATTACAACTAACAAGGGGACCAGAAAGTTCCTGTGGATCTGTAATGACAGATTTAGGGTATCCAAGGAGCTAGTAGCTCTGAAAAATGTAGGGACACAGAAGCGCAGATTGCAGATTAAACCTTATCAATAGGACCTGTAGATTCCAGTTAATGAGAAATCCTAGAACCGGATTTCCTTTTAGTTCTCAGCAAGATGCCCTTATTTTCCCTTGTGATGTGGATATCTAAACTGTGTATACAAATAGACAGATGCCCACAAGTTTCCTAGGGACTTGGATTCCATGATTCCTCATGACCCTTAAACGTATGTAATAAATATTTGGCAACCTCAAAACACCAGGCCCCCATCTGAATAGACAGACAAACGGATGTTTTAGCATTGCAAGGCACATCTTAAGACGAGGGTTACACACAAACCGATTAGAAGATTCTTTGGGCCCTATAATCTGCCCTTTGTTGTCCCAAGGAAACCAATGGACTTGTAGCTAGACATTATCGGGTATAACTATCAAGATGACCAGAGGGTTGCTGAGAATATATAATGAAAATATTGTCATATCCAAGAGACCAGGAATCCTAAAAAATGTGAAGATTTAGAAGCCCAGATTCCAGATTAGCCCTTATAATGTGGCTCTGTTGAATTCTTGGATTGGTGACTCCCATAAGTCATATTCTTTTTGTTATCAATGAGACTCCTGGACGTTACTTGGCGAAGTGGAAGTACAAACT
>NW_007129770.1:0-863 GCF_000164805.1 Carlito syrichta
TCGCTGCAGTGGCCATGAGTGTGCCATGGCACTCCAACCTGGGCGACAGAGTGAGACTCCAACTAAAGAAAAAAAAAAAAATGTAGTAGAATAACTTGTTAGCTCTCAAGTAGTTATCATCTCAGACCTTCACAGTTTTTACAAGTGCTATTGAGAAATTTACTATTTAACAAGAAGGTAAGAAATGTACACAGGTAGACTACAATAACCACAATATCTTATAATTGTGACAACAGTCACCCAAAATACTATAGAGAAGGACAAAATTGACTCTGACCAAGAGACAGTTTCATGTAGTCAGTTTAAGATAAGCCTTGGAGAATTTTTAAGGGAAGCGAAGGAACTTGTATGGGAAAAGGAAAGCATACAATTCTTTTCCTATTTCTTTGACTGTTCTATCTTCTACTGTTTCCTCCTCTGTGACCCTTAAGTGTTAGTATTCCCTAAGATTCTGTCATTTGCCCCGTTTCTCTTTGTAATCTGTGTTCTTTCTTGGGAAATTATATCTATTCCTATGACCTAAAATATGAATTTCTGTTCCTATTTCCTAAACTCCAGATCCTTATTTCCAGTTGTCTACTTCATATATTTTACAGGTGACCCAAATTGAACATGTCCAAGTTGAACCAATTGTCTCTCTTCCCCTGACATATTCACTAGTCTCTTCCTCCTCCCATTTATGAAATAATCATTCCCAAGACCCAAAACAAAAAACCCACAAGCAATTCACATTCCTAGGCAGGCATGTCATCAGAACTAAGAAATCCAGTTTCATGGTATCGGGCTGAGATAAACAATGCTGCTCAAATCAGTGTTAAGCCTGTAAATAAAAACTGCTCTGACCTGACAGTCATTCTGTCCCT
>NW_007129771.1:0-810 GCF_000164805.1 Carlito syrichta
CCACAATATCTTATAATTGTGACAACAGTCACCCAAAATACTATAGAGAAGGACAAAATTGACTCTGACCAAGAGACAGTTTCATGTAGTCAGTTTAAGATAAGCCTTGGAGAATTATTAAGGGAAGCGAAGGAACTTGTATGGGAAAAGGAAAGCATACAATTCTTTTCCTATTTCTTTAACTGTTCTATCTTCTACTGTTTCCTCCTCTGTGACCCTTAAGTGTTAGTATTCCCTAAGATTCTGTCATTTGCCCCGCTTCTCTTTGTAATCTGTGTTCTTTCTTGGGAAATTATATCTATTCCTATGACCTAAAATATGAATTTCTGTTCCTATTTCCTAAACTCCAGATCCTTATTTCCAGTTGTCTACTTCATATATTTTACAGGTGACCCAAATTGAACATGTCCAAGTTGAACCAATTGTCTCTCTTCCCCTGACATATTCACTAGTCTCTTCCTCCTCCCATTTATGAAATAATCATTCCCAAGACCCAAAACAAAAAACCCACAAGCAATTCACATTCCTAGGCAGGCATGTCATCAGAACTAAGAAATCCAGTTTCATGGTATCGGGCTGAGATAAACAATGCTGCTCAAATCAGTGTTAAGCCTGTAAATAAAAGCTGCTCTGACCTGACAGTCATTCTGTCCCTTCAAGGTGACTTTTCTTTATCTCTACTCTGATTTGTCATGAGTTGACTTGATAGCTCAGTGTTGTTTTTCTTCAGAGTTTCTATTATTTCCTTATAATTGCCTCCATATACTAATTGTATGCCTACCCATATTAGATTCTTCACAGTTAGATATG
>NW_007129772.1:0-698 GCF_000164805.1 Carlito syrichta
GAAGACTATAATAATCAAAACAGACTAGTATTGTACAGGAGCATTGTACAAAGGAGCAGGATAGAGCTTCTGGAAGCAAACCCTCAATTTATCACCCAACTCATCTTCATCAAAGCCTCTACCAACAACCACTGGGGAAAGGAGAACCTATTCCATAAATAGTGCCGGGAAAACTGGCTGTCCACATGATTGAAACAGTACCCCTACTTGGCACTATACACAAAAATCAATTCTAAATGGATCAAAGACCTAAACGTAAAATCTCAAACTACGAGAATCTTAGAAAACACAGGAGACTTTTTTTTCAATGCATTTGCCCATTTAATGATGGGTGATTTACAAGAGCACCTGCCCACACACCAAATGTTCAGCAGCTTTTGACCAAAAACAGCATGACTCCATGCCCCACCTTCCCTATTCACTCAATCTCACTCTGAGAGATTTTTTTTTTTGTTTTTTTTTTGGCTTCCCTGGATGAAAAAAAATCCTCCAAAGGAAACATTTTGCTGATGTGGAAGATGTAAAACAAAAAATGGCAGAAGTACTAAATAAGGCATCCAAATTGACAAGTTCAAAAGCTGTTTTGACCAGTGGAAAAAGCATCTCAATAGGTCTATTGCATCAAACAGAGTGCTTTGAAAGTGAGTGAAGTTTAAACATGTAACAATGAATGCACCATTTTTGATAAATAAATTCCA
>NW_007129773.1:0-1441 GCF_000164805.1 Carlito syrichta
GACTATAATAATCAAAACAGCTTGGTATTGTACAGGAGCATTGACCAATGGAACAGGATAGAGATTCTGGAAGCAAACCCTCAATTTCTCAACCAACTCATCTTCAACAAAGCCTCTACCAACAACCACTGGGGAAAGGAGAACCTATTCCATAAATAGTGCCGGGAAAACTGGCTGTCCACATGATTGAAACAGTACCCCTACTTGGCACTATACACAAAAATCAATTCTAAATGGATCAAAGACCTAAACGTAAAATCTCAAACTACGAGAATCTTAGAAAACACAGGAGACTTTTTTTTCAATGCATTTGCCCATTTAATGATGGGTGATTTACAAGAGCACCTGCCCACACACCAAATGTTCAGCAGCTTTTGACCAAAAACAGCATGACTCCATGCCCCACCTTCCCTATTCACTCAATCTCACTCTGAGAGATTTTTTTTTTTGTTTTTTTTTTGGCTTCCCTGGATGAAAAAAAATCCTCCAAAGGAAACATTTTGCTGATGTGGAAGATGTAAAACAAAAAATGGCAGAAGTACTAAATAAGGCATCCAAATTGACAAGTTCAAAAGCTGTTTTGACCAGTGGAAAAAGCATCTCAATAGGTCTATTGCATCAAACAGAGTGCTTTGAAAGTGAGTGAAGTTTAAACATGTAACAATGAATGCACCATTTTTGATAAATAAATTCCACTTTTTTGGAGGGGTCTCCCCTAGTATGATACTAGTGTGTAAAATTCAAAAAAGCAAACATTTTGCATATCTTTTCTTTTTATTTCATTTTAGAGTTGTAGGGTACAAGTGGGAATTTAATATATAAGTAAGTTGCATACACAGGTGAAGTCTGGGCTTTTAGCTGGCCCTTTCTCCCCTGATAGTGGACCGGGGACCCAGTGTGTTATGAAGTACCCCATTCCTCCTCCCTGCGTCCCTCTGCTAGCAGTGTCCAGTATCTACCAATGCCATCCTTGTGTTAGTGTGACCAGTGATTAGGGCCTGCTTATGTGGGGGAACATGTGGCTTTTTGTTGGGGAGAGTTCACTTAGTATGATGATCTCCAGCTGCATCCAAGTTGCTGCAAAAGGCATGATTTTGTGCTTGCTTTCTTTTTTCTGTGTGAATTTATTCTCATATCAACTCAATGAAAGTGACAAATAACTTGAGTCCTTGGAAGAAGGCTGATGGTACCAAGTGCAGGGGTAACCTGAAGTATGTGGTAAGATAAGGATAAGATATTTGGATAATAGCAGGTAGGACTTCAAGTTGTCTCTACAAATGAAGTGGCAAAGAATAAAGATATCTTAATCATCTGAGATACAAAAATAATGCTAGACCCGTGTATTTTAAAATAGAATTTGGATGGGAGTTTGGGAAGGAAAGCAGAGATATCGTTCATGAGTATAGAGTTGGAACTTCTAACAGAACCTAGAGAGTTTGTT
>NW_007129774.1:0-7309 GCF_000164805.1 Carlito syrichta
TATAATTGCCTCCATATACTAATTGTATGCCTACCCATATTAGATTCTTCACAGTTAGATATGCTTGCTGTCCAATGGATTCATGATAACTTTTGGAGAATTGCTATGCCCCATGAAACAATTAATAAATAAGCTCCGAGGATTTTACCTCCGTAATAAATATCTTATATCTGTCTCCTTATTTCCACTTCTGGAAAAAATACTATCCTAGTGAAGCCCTTGATCTTCTGCCACCAGCTTCTAGTGCATTCTACTTGTCCTCTGTCTCTTCAGTCTTAACCTCTTCAAATCTCATAATAGCTCTCCAAAATTCAGACCTGCTCTGGTTAATTCCCTGTTGAAGCTCCCCCTGTGGCTGCCATCACTAGCACGGTAAATCTTCTATTACAGGTCCTGAAGACAAAGTCCAAGTTCTGCATTAGGACAGACAAATCTGTCCACGATCTGAATTCTAACTCTCCAGATTCATCTCAGCCACTTCCTAATTCAAACTTCAAGATACAGGAAAACCAAACTCATACAGTATGCTGTCTCTTGCCTCAATGCTAATTCTCACACTGTTCCTTTTACTTTTCTAGTCCTTTCCCCACGCCTTGTCTTGACTGGGCAGACTATAGCTTGCTTCTCTTGTTGTTGTCTCCCAATAACTATTATTTTTTCTTCTCCTATAAAACTTCAGATGAGTTAAAAAGATAAAAGATAAATTGGAACATATTAATGTTTTCAATTTGGCATATTTTGACAGTTATTAAATGGTAAATGCAAAGCACTTACAAAGGGAATTTAAAAAAACTGGAATTCTTTTTTGAGGACTGACCTTTTATAGTACAGAATTCCTTCACTAGGTAAATGTTTTAGGAATACTTTGGCATCAGTGTACCAGCTAGGATTTTTGTGAGAGGATGCATTTGGTTTCAGTGAACTTTTTTTTAAGTTGTAGGGTACAATTTAGGATGAGGTATACAAGTGGACATTATACAGGGAGGGTTTAGGCTTCGCTTTGGTCCCCACTTTGCCTGGTTCGAGATCAGGTACTCCATCGATGCTGCGTCCCCACCCCCAACCTGGCAGTATCCCACTATTGCCGATCCCTTTCTTACAGTATTATGGCAAAATGATCAGGGTCTACTTATGACTAAGAACATCTGGTTCCCAGTTTTTCATTTCTGTGATAGATCTTGACTATTATAGACTCTAAATCCATCCAAGATGCTGCGAAGTTCATGTTTGTCCTTCTTTATGGCTGCATAATATTCCATTATGTATATGTACCCATTTTTAAAATTCAGTTCAGTTTCAATGGGCAGTATGGTTGGTTCCATGTTTTTGCTATTTTGAATAGTGCTGCACTAAATATGCGTGTGAAGGTATTTTTTTGTAGAATGATTTGAGTTCTTCTGGGTATATTCCCAGTAGGGGGATTGCTGGGTCATATGGAAGGTCAGTTTCTAGTTGTCAAAGAAGACACAACCAAATGGAAAAATATTCCATGCTTACAGATAGGAAGAATCAGCACTGTTAAGATGTCCATTCTATCAAAGGCAATCTACAGATTCAATGTAATACCCATTAAATTTCCAATATCATTCTTCTCAGACCTGGAAATGACCACACAGAAACTCATATGGAAACATAAATGACCATGAATAGCCAAAACAATCCTAAGCAAAAGCAACAAAATGGGAGGTATCACACTTCCAGATTTTAAACTTTACTAGAAGACTACAATAATCAAAACAGCCTGATATTGTACAGGAGCATCGACCAATGGAACAGGATAGAGATTCTGGAAGCAAACCCTCAATTTCTCAACCAACTCATCTTCAACAAAGCCTCTACCAACAACCACTGGGGAAAGGAGAACCTATTCCATAAATGGTGCTGGGAAAACTGGCTGTCCACATGATTGAAACAGTACCCCTACTTGGCACTATACACAAAAATCAATTCTAAATGGATCAAAGACCTAAACGTAAAATCTCAAACTACGAGAATCTTAGAAAACACAGCAGACTTTATCTTTCAATGCATTTGCCCATTTAATGATGGGTGATTTACAAGAGCACCTGCCCACACCACACCAAATGTTCAGCAGCTTTTGACCAAAAACAGCATGACTCCATGCCCCACCTTCTCTATTCACTCAATCTCACTATGAGAGATTTTTTTTTTTTTTTTTTTTTTTGGCTTCCCTGGATGAAAAAAAATCCTCCAAAGGAAACATTTTGCTGATGTGGAAAATGTAAAACAAAAAATGGCAGAAGTACTAAATAAGGCATCCAAATTGACAAGTTCAAAAGCTGTTTTGACCAGTGGAAAAAGCATCTCAATAGGTCTATTGCATCAAACAGAGTGCTTTGAAGGTGAGTGAAGTTTAAACATATAACAATGAATGCACCATTTTTGATAAATAAATTCCACTTTTTTGGAGGGGTCTCCCCTAGTATGATACTAGTGTGTAAAATTCAAAAAAGCAAAATTGTGTACTCACTTTGCATATCTTTTCTTTTTATTTCATTTTAGAGTTGTAGGGTACAAGTGGGGAATTTAATATATAAGTAAGTTGCATACACAGGTGAAGTCTGGGCTTTTAGCTGGCCCTTTTCTCCCCTGATAGTGGACCGGGTACCCAGTGTGTTACGAAGTGCCCCATTCCTCCTCCCTGCGTCCCTCTGCTAGTAGTGTCCAGTATCTGCCAATGCCATCCTTGTGTTAGTGTGACCAGTGATTAAGGCCTGCTTATGTGGGGAAACATGTGGCTTTTTGTTGGGGAGAGTTCACTTAGTATGATGATCTCCAACTGCATCCAAGTTGCTGCAAAAGGCATGATTTTGTGCTTGCTTTCTTTTTTGTGTGTGAATTTATTCTCATATCAACTCAATGAAAGTGACAAATAACTTGAGTCCTTGGAAGAAGGCTGATGGTACCAAGTGCAGGGGTGACCTGAAGTATGTGGTAAGATAAGGATAAGATATTTGGATAATAGCAGGTAGGACTTCAAGTTGTCTCTACAAATGAAGTGGCAAAGAACAAAGATATCTTAATCATCTGAGATACAAAAATAATGCTAGATCAGTGTATTTTAAAATAGAATTTGGATGGGAGTTTGGGAAGGAAAGCAGAGATGTCATTCATGAGTATAGAGTTGGAACTTCTAACAGAACCTAGAGAGTTTGTTGGATTGCTCTAATGGTGCCATCACCCACTACATTAGCTTGAAGAGTTTAGAGCAAAGTGGAACTCAATGGCTTCCCTCTGCCCCCAACTCCCAATACCCCTCAGTGCCTATTTAAATACTAGTGTGATTAAGAGGGTCGATCATCTTCAGGCGGATAGTTCCCTACACGCATGTATATCTTTCACCTAGATTCAATGTTGAGGATTTTTTTTTTTTTTCAGAGTCTCACTGTCACCCAGGCTGGAGTGCAGTGGCAAGCTCAGGGTCACCGCAGCCTCTACCTGCTGGGCTCAGGTGATTCTTCTGCCTCAGCCCTTCAAGTAGCTGGAAGTACAGGCGCACACCATCATGCCCAGCTAATTTTTTGATTTATTGTTGAGACGTCTCGCCAGTTGCCCAGGCTAGTCTCATACCCTGAGTTCAGGCAAACCTCTAGCTTCTACCTCCCAAAGAGCTGAAATTATAGGCTTGAGCCACCGCGTCTGGCTGATGATTTTTAAAAAGGCATCTGTCTCTAAAAATAAAGTCAAAAAATAGAAAAAAATTACAAACTCAGGATCATTTTGTGGGAGAAATACAAATGTAAGCCTGGAACAAAGGCATAAAATATATCACTATCCTCATAATTATATACTTACATATAAGTATACTCACATATAAGCACCCCTAGTGCTTCTTATCTTGACATTCTATGGCCCAGGTTCATGGGTCTATTATCAAATATTGTTGACCATTCATAGAATCACATAGACTAATTATTAACCACACTCAATTTTTGTTACTTCTTAATACTTGTTCAAATATTTTTAAAAGCTTTTCGCCCAGTTATATTAAAATAAAAAATAATATAAAATCTTCAGTTTGGCGACTGGTGGTCTCACCTCTACTCAGTGAAGGTACTGAACCGAATGGTCACCTTCCTTTATGTGGATACTGGTCCATCCGCCACCTTTCTGCTTCCAGGTGCTCTGGCCTTTTTCATCCTGCGTAGTGGCCAAAGTTTAGACTGGTGGGAGTCACTTCCAACACGAATGGTAGAGTTGGAGGGTTGGGATCCACGTCTGCCTCCCAGTCTTGGGCTGGACAGTGATCTCCTTCAAGTCTGGGCCACTGGGCAGCAAGACAGGAGCACCGCAAAAGGTCATTGTTGTGCTCCGTCCTACCATTCCAGCCACTCTAAGGCCAGGGAGGGTGTGTGTGTGGGGGGTTGCCCGGCACCACGACCCAGGGCAGGATCCCGGAGCTAGCTCGGCAGTCCCTGGACTTCGGGGAAGGCCCTGGGCAGGGAAGGCGTCTGGGCGCGCGACGAGCCTGCAGGGTGCCGGAGCGGTCGGACGCACGAGCCAGAGCTAAAGCTTGCGGAGTGCGCCGACTCCCGGTGCCGGCGGCCGCCGCCGGGAGCTGACCCGAGCGGAGCCCGCGTGGCCTCAGGGCGGGAGCGGCGGGGGGCGGGGCGGGGGCGACGGGGGCGGGGCGGTGTCTCCAAGCGCTGCGCAGACGCTGCGCGCACCTGGAGGATTCCTCAGGGCTGGGAGCGTTGCTGTGGCGCTTAACGGACCTGCGGATTCTCACAGGCTCCGGCCGGAGGGAAGGATCGCTGAGAGGAGGAGGCAGAGGCGAGCGCGCAGCCGCCGCAGCTGCAGAGCCGGAGCCACAGCAGGAGGCGGAGCGGGAGACGCCGCAGCCACCCTGGACGCCGCCGCCGCCCGTGGCCGCGGGGCTGCTCCGAGTCCCGTCGGGGCTTGAGGGCTCGCGGGGGCGCCCCGGCCGTGCCCGCAGGGACAGCTGAGCCCGGCCCGCCCCCCTCCCTCCCGGCGGCCTCTGCAGCCGGCGACCGGAGATACCTGGCGCCGACCGCGCGCCCCAAATCGCCAGCGCGAGCAGCGGCGGCCGGCCAGGCGCGGGTGGAGCGGGCGGCGGCGAGGGAGCGCGAGGCCGGGGGAGGCGGAGAAGATGGACCCGGCGCCCTCGCTGGGCTGCAGCCTCGAGGATGTGAAGTGGGGCTCCGTGGCGGTGCCGCTCGACCTGCTGGTCAGCGCTTACCGGCTGCCCCGGATCGCGCGGCTGCACAACGGTGAGTCGCGGCCGGGGCGCGGGGCAGATTGGCGTCGGGGCGCGGGTGCGCGCGAACGCCCAGGGGCGACCGGGTGGGGAGTGGGTTGCTCGTCCCGAGCGACTGGCGATTGGCCCGACTGGCTGCTGCAGCCCTGGCGCGTTGCTCTCAACTCCCCCCAAGAGCAGCCGCTGGAGTGGTGGGAATCAGTGTAATTAAAAAGGACAGAGGGGCAACCTCGGCAGATGGTGATCTAGGTCGCCAGCGGTCCCTCCCCACCGGCCTGCGAGAATTACTCAACCTGGAAAACCCTGAAGAGTTATCTTAGGCAACTTTCTTAGGAAAATAATTGTGCTCTGGGTGACATCTCAGTTTGGGCGCTCTCTTCCCTAGCCCCACCTCCCCGCCAAGAAGCAGCAGAAATAAGAGGAAAAGCTCCTGGGTGACCAATGAAAGGGATCGCATTTCTCAGAGACCTTTAATTACCGTTTGCCTGTTTGGGTTTTTTAAAAAATTTTAACTCAACTGAAAGTAATTTAGGGCTGTATGTAGAAAATGTTTTTAGCAGAAGTGATGGTATGTATAAGGTTAATCATTAGCTTAGCGTGTTTCCAGCCTGGAAAAAATTAAGTCATCAACACATACATTGATTTGGAACCTGAGCTCAGAACTCAGAAGCCCGTACTTCCTGAAACTGACCACCAGAAACCCACCAGACATCCCCCTACTGTTTTATTCTGCGTGTGACGTCTGCAAACAAATAGTAGCGCATATTGTCAAGCAGGCGGACACCTTTCAGTTTGACAGTTGTGACTTGTACGGTTGCTGTTTAGGTGCGCTTGGTCTTCTTTTGTTTTCAACATCACTTCTGTGGGTTTTGGCTTCGTGGGATTTCAGACCGTTTGCAGAAATAAACCTGAGCTGCTGTGGGGCAACTGGAAACACCAGGGCCCAAGCCAGCAGGCAAACACATCTGTGACCTCACCTCAACCCACTGAGCAGAGAGATGTCATTTCAAGTCACAGGCACTTGGATTTACTCTTGTTTTCTGAGTTTAAAGTTTGTGTCACAGGAGAGGTTCAAATGTCCAAGAGGAATTTTTATTCCATTTTCATATCTGTGGGATTAGGTTAGACATTTGAAGCACTGATGTGAAAAATAAGTGCAGGCAAGTTCCTGAAAGCTGGAAAACAATCTTAACCCACTTGCTTTCGTTGTTTGGTGGTTGGTGGTAGCAGTGGGCATTGGGAATAAACTATGAGCCTTTAAACTAGTAATGAAGTGCAGAGGGCAGGTGGTGTGTTGAGGTGTTTCTGCTTAGAGCATGGGTGGAAATTATTTGTGCTTTAAGCATCTGCAGACCTGACTGTGTGTGCGTGTGTATTCACAGTGTTTCATTTCCTGCTCCAAAACTGTGTCTACTGGAAGCTTGTGAGTCCTTACCTTTTCTGAACTTCCCTTATCTTTGTGTACTGCTTAAACTTGTTAGCTGGCAGGCAGAGAGCTTTGGTGTATGTGGCCTAAGAGTCAGTCAAAAACGTCATTAAACTGGAAGTTTAAAGAGGCGGAATATCAGTTTCAGACACAACTTTTTGTGTTATTACCCACTTTTCTATCCCTGCCATTCATAAAAAGGATCAGAATCATCCATGTATTCATCCCACACTTCTTTCTAAAACGAGGACATGGGGAGTGAGTGTTAACACTGTGTCCTTTCAAACTGTGGAATGGATTTTGATCACTGTGTAATTCCAATTCTTTCTTGTAAATGTCTCTTATTTTTCGTATTGCCACTTGGGAATCACAGCGACAATACGAAATTTGGAAGCATATTTAAGACCGCTTTATACCTTGCTCCTTTCACTTAACAAGTCCATCTTATTTAAATATTTATTGTTTACATGGTTGTTAATAGCTGTATAATATTCCATGAAATGCTTATGATGATAATTTTGCCTCCCATTGTGGACATGATTAAGCTGCTTTATGTTTTGCTATTAAAAGTTGTGATAGCTGGGCTCTGTGGCTCAGCCTGTAATCCCAGCATTTTGGGAAGCCAAGGGGAGTGGATTGCCTGA
>NW_007129775.1:0-393 GCF_000164805.1 Carlito syrichta
GGGCGCGCGACGAGCCTGCAGGGTGCCGGAGCGGTCGGACGCACCAGCCAGAGCTAAAGATGCGGAGTGCACCGACTCCCGGCGCCGGCGGCCGCGGCCCGGAGCTGACCCGAGCGGAGCCCGCGTGGCCTCAGGGCGGGAGCGGCGGGGGGCGGGGCGGGCGGCGACGGGGGCGGGGCGGTGTCTCCACGCGCTGCGCAGACGCTGCGCGCACCTGGAGGATTCCTCAGGGCTGGGAGCGTTGCTGTGGCGCTTAACGGACCTGCGGATTCTCACAGGCTCCGGCCGGAGGGAAGGATCGCTGAGAGGAGGAGGCAGAGGCGAGCGCGCAGCCGCCGCAGCTGCAGAGCCGGAGCCACAGCAGGAGGCGGAGCGGGAGACGCCTCAGCCACC
>NW_007129776.1:0-1157 GCF_000164805.1 Carlito syrichta
TCCAGATATCTAAAAGTAACAGAAAATGGGTACATGTTTTCTTTTTAATTTTAAAATATATCTATTTCCTTGTAGGTAATTAGAAGGCACTGGTTGTAACAAAGTCTGTCATTCAATCCCCACCCCGCCAGCCCCCAAAAGGTTAAAGTCATGGCTGAAAAGGCCCACGTGAATAATTCCAGGACATCTGTCTTTGCAGAGACTGTATTCCATGACTGGTGATTTTGGATAGCTGTTCTCTTCCTGTAGCAACAATGGGTAAGTAAGGGATGGTTGGAATGTAAAAAACTGACATATATTCGTTTCATTGTCATTCATGGTTCTCAGTAGCTTATGCCTTAGATGTTCAATTTTAATATTTTTTAGGTTGTTAAAATGTAAAATAATGCAGGATTCACTTTTACCTTTGGACCACTGCCTCACAAAATCAATCAGGCACCAACCCCAAATTAGAAATTATTTAATTTGTTGTGTTGGGGGGGGGGAGAGACAGAGAGAGAGAGAGAGAGAGAGAGAGAGAATGCGCTATAGAAGGTTCATATTATCTACTTAAAAATAAATGAGTAACAGAAAGTTTTATTATGATACTCTCCTGTTATTTTCTCTGTTTATTTTGGTCCTGTCTTTTGGCCAATTAAGACGAAGGGAGAGAGTGGACGGATCAGAAGAAATTTTCACAGGCTCATCCTGTTCGGGTGCAGCATTTAAGGACCATTTCAGGTGTGTATAACAGGGATGACAGAAAAATGTAGTGGCTTATACAACATGGAGGGTTCTTTAATTTTTCATCTAGAAGACATCCCAAAGTGTATATTCCAGGACTGATCTGGCAGTTCTGTAGAGGCAGGGACCTAGACTGTATGTCTTTCTTTTCTGTCATCCTCTGCGAGTAGTTTTCACTCTCAGAACTCGAACTTCTAGACATTTACTGGAACTCTAGCTGTCATGTCTACAACCCAGACAGCAAGAAGGCAAAAGGGCATGTCTTACTGCTAGTCCTACATGGCACTTCACTTGCGTCTTATTTCTCAGGACTTAACACACTCCAAATGGGAGTATTGGAGGGCAGGAATCGGAGGTCTTTTCACTGGTCACAGTACCCAGGGGTTCCTCCTGCAGGAGAGGGTAGCATTGGGTATTGGAAGCCTCCAGCAGCC
>NW_007129777.1:0-1041 GCF_000164805.1 Carlito syrichta
ACCCAGACAGCAAGAAGGCAAAAGGGCATGTCTTACTGCTAGTCCTACATGGCACTTCACTTGCGTCTTATTTCTCAGGACTTAAACACACTCCAAATGGGAGTATTGGAAGGCAGGAATCGGAGGTCTTTTCACTGGTCACAGTACCCAGGGGTTCCTCCTGCAGGAGAGGGTAGCATTGGGTATTGGAAGCCTCCAGCAGCCTCTGTCACCAAGATTGTTGATGCCTTTTCTTCACTTGATTCTCCTCCTCGGAAACGTATTTAATGTGGCCGTGCATTGGACCCTAACTCCTGACATCTCCCTAGTTCAGGTTCTTCTTCAGTTAAGGTAGTATGAACTTTCTGCCCCGACTACCCTCTTCTTTTCATCCTTGAGCATACTAGAAACCTTAAAGTGGTTCTATTTAAGAATCCCGTATATTATGCAGGCATAAAAAAAGGACAAACATATGGAATTTGCAGCAACTTGGATAGATTTAGAGTTTGTCATACTCAGAGATCCATTGCAGAAAAAAAGAACAGGGTACCATATATTCTCATTCATAGGCGGACCTTGACCAATTATCATAATACTATAAGAAAGGGATTGGCAGTAATGGGAAACTACCAGAGGAGGGGGACATACCTCATTGACAAGGGTACCTGCATAATGAACATTTGTATACCTAACCCTGAATTGTATTCCACATCTTTAAAATAAAAAATTTAAAAGTTAAAAAAAAAAGAAGCCGGACTCGGTGGCTCAGCCTGTAATCCCACGCCTTTGGTAGGCTGAGGTGAGTGGATTGCCTGAGCCTGCGGGTTTGAGACCCGCCTGGGCAACGACACCTCATCTCTACAATAAATCAAAAAATCAGCCGGGCGTGGTAGCACATGCCTGTAATTCCGGCTACTCGGAAGGCTGAGGTGGAAGGATCGCCGGAGCCCAGCAGGTCGAGGCTGCGGTGGCCGGGAGCGGCCACTACACTCCAGTCTGGGCGACAGAGTGAGACTCTAACTCAAAAAAAAAAAAAAAAAAAAAGAATCCCATTATTAGAGG
>NW_007129778.1:0-724 GCF_000164805.1 Carlito syrichta
CTCTTTTCATCCTTGAGCATACTGGAAACCTTAAAGTGGTTCTATTTAAGAATCCCGTATATTATGCAGGCATAAAAAAAGGACAAACATATGGAATTTGCAGCAACTTGGATGGATTTAGAGTCTGTCATACTCAGAGATCCATTGCAGAAAAAAAGAACAAGGTACCATATATTCTCATTCATAGGCGGACCTTGACCAATTATCATAATACTTTAAGAAAGGGATTGGCAATAATGGGAAACTACCAGAGGAGGGGGACATAACCTCATTGACAAGGGTACCTGCATAATGAACATTTGTATACCTAACCCTGAATTGTATTCCACATCTTTAAAAAAAAAATTTAAAAGTTAAAAAAAAAAAGAAGCCGGGCTCGGTGGCTCAGTCTGTAATCCCACGCTTTTGGTAGGCTGAAGTGAGTGGATTGCCTGAGCCTTCGGGTTTGAGACCCGCCTGGGCAGCGACACCTCATCTCTACAATAAATCAAAAAATCAGCCGGGTGTGGTAGCACATGCCTGTAATTCCGGCTACTCGGAAGGCTGAGGTGGAAGGATCGCCGGAGCCCAGCAGGTCAAGGCTGCGGTGGCCGGGAGCGGCCACTACACTCCAGTCTGGGCGACAGAGTGA
Organism: Carlito syrichta; assembly: GCF_000164805.1. Lineage (NCBI taxonomy): Eukaryota > Metazoa > Chordata > Mammalia > Primates > Tarsiidae > Carlito > Carlito syrichta. The sequence goes on from NW_007129778.1 coordinate 632, forward strand.
GACTCCAACTCAAAAAAAAAAAAAAAAAAAAGAATCCCATTATTAGAGGTGAAAGTACTCATGTAAGCCATGAATAATAATGTGCATGAAAGG
>NW_007129779.1:0-810 GCF_000164805.1 Carlito syrichta
GTGATCCTTCTGCCTCAGTCTCCCAAGTAGCTTGGACTATAGGCAGAACCAACAGGCCCAGTTTCATCCATTTTTTTTTTGTTGTTGTTGTTGGAGTCTCACTCTGACACCCAGGCTGGAGTGCAGTGACATCTCACTACCACCACAGCTTCAACTTGCTGGGACCTCAGGTGATCCTTCCACCTCACTCTTCCGAGTAGCTGGAACTATAGGTGCTTGCCACCACGTCTGGCTAATTTTTTTATTTATTGTAGAGAGAAGGACTCACCAAGTTGCCTAGGCTGATCTCAAACCCCTAGGCTCAGGCAATTCTCTTGCTTCCACCTCCCAAAGTGATAGGATTCTAGGCATGAGCCACCGTGCTCGGCTGTACTTCAGTTTTTAAAAGATGCTCTTTTTTCCCTGCTCTATTTCTTTTTGCCAGAGAGGCTTGGTGGTTGTGTTTTAAAAATATTGTTAAATATTTCCCCCCAGATATCATTATGATAGAGAATTTGGAAAATGTAGACAAAGAAAGACAAATTGAGTGTCAGTTTTAACTCCAGAGGTTATATAACCAGTATTAACATTTTTACTATTATGCGAGCATGGGATATAAATGAAAAATGTATGTAAAAGTGGAACCAAATTATCCATAAAATTGCTTATTAAAATTTACATCAGATCATGAGCATTTTTCTTCATTAATAATATTTTTTGGAAATAACAATTATAGGACTGAATGGGATTCTGTTATTACCAATAGCTCATTATTTATTTGACTATTTTCCAGTTGTGAGACATTAGTTGATATGAGTGTCCTGTTTTTGA
>NW_007129780.1:0-740 GCF_000164805.1 Carlito syrichta
TCTGCCTCTTGCATTCATTAATCTGTGTAGATGGTTATGTCCTTTCAAAAATGAAGAATCCAAGAGCAGGTTTGTAGTAGGTAGTGGACAAGCAAGATGATGGGAGGTCAGAAGTTGGATGTCTTGGCCTCGAGTTGTTGGTAGGACATCCAGATGGAGGTGTCCCCCAAATGGTTGTTTTCTCACTCACCTGTACACATTCATGGCCACAGGCATTCTGAACGCCAAGACAAGCAACAGATCCAGACTGATAGTTGGGAAGGTAGGCAAGATGAGTTCCCAGAAGGAAGGGTTACTTGTGCTGACCCTTGAGGGTCATTCGCCAAATGAAAAAGGCCCATTTTGCTTCCCTTTCTCTTTCAAACGCCTTTATTAATCTTTGAACATCATGCCCATTTAAATGTTTGTTCCATAAGAACATAGGCATTCAATACAGAATTTTCCGAACCAGCCCATCTAGCAAAAGGGATATAGAGATTTTTCCCTTGCTAGCACTGGGTTAATTCATCAGGGCAGGATAGGAAAATACCAGGATAAGGCCTGGCATTGTTGGGATTCCCAAGAACGGCTTGGTTCTGCTGGTTTTTCTGTCATTTTTTTTTTGGTTTTTGGAAGTATTAACACTCTTGATGATGATCCCCCATATGATGACTAGACTCAAACCAGAATAGAATGTGAAATATCTAGAGACTCCCAGACATGCAGTGGGAGTGTTGCTACATTTTGATGTCTGGTATGAT
>NW_007129781.1:0-882 GCF_000164805.1 Carlito syrichta
AGCAAGATGATGGGAGGTCAGAAGTTGGATGTCCTGGCCTCGAGTGGTGGTAGGACATCCAGATGGAGGTGTCCCCCAAATGGTTGTTTCTCACTCACCTGTACACATTCATGGCCACAGGCATTCTGAACGCAAGACAAGCAACAGATCCAGACTGATAGTTGGGAAGGTAGGCAAGATGAGTTCCCAGAAGGAAGGGTTACTTGTGCTGACCCTTGAGGGTCATTCGCCAGATGAAAAAGGCCCATTTTGCTTCCCTTTCTCTTTCAAACACCTTTATTAATCTCTGAACATCATGCCCATTTAAATGTTTGTTCCATAAGAACATAGGCATTCAATACAGAATTTTCCGAACCAGCCCATCTAGCAAAAGGGATATAGAGATTTTTCCCTTGCTAGCACTGGGTTAATTCATCAGGGCAGGATAGGAAAATACCAGGATAAGGCCTGGCATTGTTGGGATTCCCAAGAACGGCTTGGTTCTGCTGGTTTTTCTGTCTTTTTTTTTGTTTTTGGAAGTATTAATGCTCTTGATGATGATCCCCCATATGATGACTAGACTCAAACCAGAATAGAATGTGAAATGTCTAGAGACTCCCAGACATGCAATGGGAGTATTGCTGCATTTTGATGTCTGGCATGATCGTGGAATGACCTCAGTGGAAGCAGAAGACCTTTTGTCCTAGCACACCATGCCAAGCAGTTGACACGTGTGGAAACTGAGGTTCAGAGAGCCACTGGCATTTAGCAAGCCTGGGGGCAAAAGCAGAGGAGACCTGGAGTCCCTTACTCTGAGCCTTGTTCTATTTGCACATAATGAATTACTTAACATTTATTTTTATCAATAGCTTTAATGAGGAGTAGTTTGAATACTATTAGATT
>NW_007129782.1:0-3322 GCF_000164805.1 Carlito syrichta
GCATGTTATGTGCTTGTGCCATTTGTGTATCTTCTTTGGAGAAATATTTATTCAGATCTTGCCCCCATCTCATAAATTGTTTTGTTGTTTTGTTTTTTTTTTACAATTTGCCCCTGCCTCAAATATGGTTAGAAGCAGCTTTCAGCCACATGGTGTTGCATTCTGGGGCAACTTGTGAATTGCTTGAAGTCTGTTATGGTGACCTTCCGCCAGGGACTTCGTAGGCTGCACCAGGGAAGGAAGTTTGCTGTGTTTTGGAGTGAAGCAAAAATCTCCAGATGCCTTTAAGAGCACTTTTCTTTCTTGTGAAGTTGAGAGGGCGGGCTGTGTATGTGGAGAGATTTGCTATGTGGGTTGGCTTGTATACATAGAAGAGTCCTTTCAGATCCGAATCTGATTACAGAAAGGAAGCAATCAAGCTGCAGCCAGGACTGCTTTTGTTTCTTGAAAAAAGGGAATGCTTTTCTGGGTCTTTAAAAGATGTTTATGTCTGGGTGGGCAGTCATGAACCAGAGAACACAATCATGGAAGGAGGTTAAGGCATGTGTTGAAGTACATACAGCAGGTAGCAATTTTAATTCCTTTCTCAAGCTATGATTTCTTGATTGTGGGCTACTTGGAGGCACTCACATTTATTGAGGGCTCACTCTGTACCAAGCAGTAGTGTTTCCTTAAATGAATTATTTAGTCCTCCTAATTGCTGCTGAGTTAAGTAGTTAAGTACTATTGTTATCCCATTTTACAGGAGAAAGCACTGGAGGTTGTTGTTGGAGTTTGCCTGCCAGTCCACACAGAACACAAATACTTATGTGAATCTTAGACCGAAATTTTAAGTATTCTTTTGACTTTTCCTCCCTTCCTCCCTCCCTCCCTCCCTACCTCCCTTTCTCCCTCCCTCCCTCCCTTCCTCCCATCCATCCATCCATCCATCCTTTCATGTCTCACTCTGTGGCCCAGGATGGAGTGCAAATAGCATGTTCACAGCTCACCACAGCCTTGATCTCCTGTGGTCAGGCAACCCTTCTGCCTCAGCCTCCCACATAGCTGGGACTATAGGAATGCACCACCACATCCAGCTAATTTTTTTATTTTTTGTAGAGATGAGGTCTCACTGTGTTGCCCAAGCTGGTCTCCAATGCCTGGGATCAAGCAATCCTCCTGCTTCGACCTTCCAAAGTGCTAGAATTACAGGCATGAGCTACCACGCCTGAGCCACCAAACCTGGACTTAAGTATTCTTAGTTAAAATAAATGTTGTTTTCCATACTTTTAAATGCATATTGTTTGAGAACCTGCTTCTTTTCCTCTAGGGCTTCTCATAAGGTATTTTCCTCAATGAAATCATAGGAACTAGAACCCTGATGTTCCTAGTTATGACACTAAAACTAAGTTCTGTCTTAAATCTTAAGAAAGCATCAGTTGTAAGAGGCATTATTATTACACATATATAAATAAGATAGAAAAAAGGTGCCACATAAAACAAGAATGGGTCTTTTAATCGCCTACAATCTTATTTTATATGTGTTAAATAAACTCCTTGAGACTTATTTAGACATAAATTTTCACTCTTTGGCTCATATAGACAGTAATGTGTATGTGAAATAAATTAAGATATTTCTAGGGCTTCCTTACAATCAGAGTTGAGCTATTCTGCATTACTTTCCCACACAGGTGCAGATGTTCATGTATTTCAGCACAATATGTTGCTTTGTTGCCATCGAGAGTGTTTTGACACAACATTTCTTAGGAATGCTATCCTTGGCTCCAGAGTTTTCTTCCAAGCTGCTGACAGCTATTCTTCAAGTTCTAGTGGGTATGCAGCAGGCAAAGAGATACATTATAACTGCCGCCTGGTCAGCAGGAACTGGAAGACATAGCCCAAGTTTGGAGAGTCATCGTAGAATCAAAACTTAGTGTTGTCATATTGGAGGAAGAAACAAAATCAAAAGCCCAGATTTCTTAACTTCATCACCTTGAATGGGGCTCACCATTACATTTCCTGAATATGTTTGTGTTAATTATTAACCATGATAACAGAGTACAGGCAGTACATGAAGTGCAGTCTTAAGCAGAGCTGGTTGGTTGATTCTCTCTTGAAAACTGGAACTAGGAAATGTCAACAGCCGTGTAACTGAAGCTAAAGTACCATGATGCACAGATAAGCCAAAAGCCCATTATTTAGCATCTCTGCCTTATTTTCTTCAACCCAAAATAAGTAAGGATGACAGCTTCTTCTTCGGGACTTTTGATTTAATGAGTTAATGTCTGTAGAGCCACCATGCCCAGCTATTTTTTTAAAAATTGTAGAGTCAAGGCCTTGATCCCCTGGGCTCAAGCAGTCCCCCCACCACCTTCTTCCAAAGTGGTGGGATTACTGGTATGAGCCTCCACTCCCAGTATTGGAAAGGTTTTATAGGACTGGAGAAACCTCCTGAATCCTCGCCTTATCAGGAGTCAGTTGACTTAATCAACCAAGGGAGGTTTTTCCATGCACACAGTGTGCCCACTTTAGGCTCTTGATCTCTGAGCCAGTTCCATGCTAATCTGATGTCAGCCTAGCATAGAGCCAAAGCTCTTATTCTCATGTAATTTCGTTTTTTTCTTCCATGTTCTTTTGGGAAAGAACTGTACCCTGCTTTCTGTGGTTGCTCATGTTAAGTAACAGAAGTTGTAAACAAAGGGCAGAGAAAGGGGGCCTCAGAATTCTGTTGACCTGCTCTCCCGGCCCCAGCAAGCCTTTAGACCCTCAGGTTTGATGTCTGTCAGGAGGGTCCTCTGCAGTCATGCTACTTAAGCTCTTAGTCTTGCAAATGATAGTGTCAGCTCAGTAAAGGCAATGGCATATGGTCACAATTAGAGCAGTAGAATGAGGGTGAGGCTGAGGATCAGTATGCACATCCTGCCACTCCCCAGAGTCCTTACTGAAGTAATTCACTGTTACTCATGGGAGGACACGAAGAGGGACAGGAATCAAAGCTGTGATGCTTCTGTTCCCATCCTTTCCCTTCTAACTCCAGTGGCTGGAGCTCTTGCTTAGGGGGCACGCTGCGCCTCCAAATTAGTCATCTTGGGACTTATTTTAGTGATCATTTCCTTAAAACATTTATTGACATTCATACATATCTTGGAAGCTCTCTTGGAATAGATTCATAGTATTGTTTTCATATTACAGATAACAAAACTGAGTTTCAGCATTGAGGAATTGCCCAAAGGTGGAGTAAAAGTTAAAAGTTGCATGATAAACTTGCAGATCAGCCCAAGTTTCTAATTTTCATGTGTTTTAAGTGTTAGCCTGCTAGGAATTTGACATGAGTTTGTTCTGG
>NW_007129783.1:0-885 GCF_000164805.1 Carlito syrichta
TTCTCCGAGTTTTTAGTAGGTATAAGTTTAGATCTATGTGAACATAGTTTGAAGGTGAGCCCAGGAAATCATACATAACATTATGGGATCACTCTCTTGAGCTCCCTCCTCTCGGTGATTTCCTGAAGTTTTCTGGATCCTTGGGGGCCCCTTCCTAGTCTCTGGCCCCGAAAGTGAAAGCTTTGGTTTTCCTCTGAGCCCTGCACTTCTGCAATTGCATTTATATTCCAGGCCAAGTAGCAGAAGGACAGAGGAGACCGAAAAAGCAACAGTATTTGCCTTATACTCTTGGGACCATGGCTTTTCTGGTCAGAGAGGAGTGCCCTCCTATAGGGCTTTAGGGACCTGTTCAGATATTGTCACCACCACTGTTGCTACTGGGTTGCTTGAAAACCCTGATGTGATGCTGTGCTTCCCCCTTCTGCCTGCCACAGCTTGTGTTTTTGGTCCTCAGAATGTTGTTTCATGCATTCTGCCAAGGCTTTCTAATTGCATTCAGTGGAGAAAGAGAGTCTGGTGTACGGCATTTTATCTGGAACCTCAGGAGAATCCTGGAATGCCTGTGGCTTTTTGCACTGACATTCCCTTGCTTTTGATACATTTGCTCAATGCTAGTATGTATATAGAGGTTGTGAGCCCATATCCTGTAAGAAACAGATTTATCAACTAGAATACAGTATTTTTATACAGGTGTTTTCCTGTTTAGCATTACAGCATCAACTCAAAAGCAGTATTTCCAAAACTACCAGAGACAGCTTTTTTCATCTTTTTCAGTATATTTGTGTTTGTCTTTCTCTTTCTTTTGTCTCTCTCCCCTGCCTCCTTCCCTCCCTGTCTCTCTGTCTCCCTCTCCCTTTCTGCTTGCTTCTCTTTCTCTCTCTGCCC
>NW_007129783.1:2320-4043 GCF_000164805.1 Carlito syrichta
CGACAGCCTGTGCAATATGGCAAGACCTTGTCTCTACAAAAAAATTTTAAAAACTATCTGAGCGTGGTGGTGCACATTCATAATACCAGTTCCTTGAGACACTGAAGTGGAAGGATTGCCTGAGCCAAGGACGTCAAGCTGGACAAGAGCCTTGATTGTGCCACTATATTCCAGCCTGGGCACAGAGTGAGACTCCGACTTAAACAAACAAATAAAAAGTCATATGGCAATAGACTAGAGAATATTCAGTATCGCCAAACAACTGATATGATTCAAATTTGCCTTTTTGAAAATTCAGAGGATAGAGTTTTTAAAGGGAACTTTGTGGGTTGAGGAATAGGTGCCGCTGATTATTTGATGATGTCGTGAGAGAGTGTGGAGACTGTCTTCCTGTCACAGAGCCAATTACTGGGAGGGAACATCCAGATCAGTGGAGGTGACTTCCTAGTGTTCTGGGCCTGGGTGGGGCCTCCAAGTCTGAAAAATATCTCAAGTACCATTCATAGGTTTTGCAATAGACTCTACCTATACAGTAAATCCCATGACCTTCTGTTATTACCCTCTGGGCTTGGAGCCATGATGGAGATTTTATAGTTTAAGAGGAAGGTTTGTGGGGAGGTAGGTTCTCTGGAGATTGAAGCTGCTTTTGTCTTTCAACCACTACTTTGTCCTCAAACTGTCTTAGGTCCATTGTTTAAGAGAGTCTACGTTTATCCCATCCAGGGTAGCTTCCCTGCCTCTAGGGTCAGAACGTGAAGGTGATCGATTTCCCTCTATTGGAGTGAAAGCAAACTGAGAACAACAGATTTGTGAAATTCTTCTTTTTTAATTTTTTTCCTAAGATGTGGGCTAATTCAGGATTTGGTATACAAGTGGACATCATACAGGAAGTTTGGGTCTCCTTTTGGTCTCACTTTGCCTGATCTGAGATCAGGTACCCTTATTGATGTTGTGTACACTACCCCACCCCACAGTCTTCCGCTACTACCAATCTTTTTCTTCTGGTATTATGGTACATGTTCAAAGTCTGCTTATGAGTGAGAACATATGGTACTCAGTTCTTTGTTTCTGTAACAAATCACTGAGTATTATAGACTCTAAATCTATCAAAGTTTCTCCAAAATCTTTGATTTTATCTTTTTTATGGCTGAATAATATTCCATTATGTATATGTACAACATTGTTTTTGTATCCAGTCCAGTTTCAATGGGCAGCAGGGTTGGTTCTATGTTTTTGCTATTGTGAATAGTGCTGCAGTAAACATGCATGTACAGGTACTTTTTGGTAGAATGATTTGAGTTCTGGGCAACCCCTTTGGGTCCCCACCCTCTGTGGGAGCTTTTTTGTCTCTCAATAGATCCTACTTTCTTTAAAAAAAAAAAAAAAGAATGATTTGAGTTCTTCTGTTCCTCTGGGTATATCCAGGAGAGGGATTGCTGGGTCATATGGAAGGTCAATTTCTAATTATTTTAGAAATCACCACACCGTTTTTCATAGAGGTTGAACTAGTTTGGATTCTCACCTGCATCCTCATCGGCATCTGTTTGTTTTATTAATGGTGGCCATTTTTCCTGGGTTTAGTTGAGATTTGTTAAATTCTAATGATAGCTGCAGCTTTTCATGGCTCAGGCCTCTCTACAGCTTTACCCCATGGCCTGATATTGATTTTATATAGGTGGTTTCACCACAATGGTAGTTTAGTAAATTGGTGAAGTAACTGTGC
>NW_007129784.1:0-3727 GCF_000164805.1 Carlito syrichta
TATTCACAGTACCATCAGAATAATAAAATAGAAATAAATTTAACAAAAGAAGTACAAGACTTCTGTACACTGAAAACATTTATGAAATAAGTTAGAGAAGATCTAAATAAATGGAAAGGCATCCCATGTTCTTGAATTGGAAGAGTTTATATTGTTAAGATGACAGTCCTCCCCAAACTGACCTGCAGATTGAACACAACCACTAAAAAAAAATCTCGGCTAGTTTTTTTTTTTTTCTAGAAATGGACATGCAGATCCTAAAATTGATCTGGAACTGCAAGAGATCCAGAAAGCCACGATATTTTTGAAAAAGAACAAATTTGAAGGAGTCACATTTCCCAATTTCAAAAGGATTTACAAAGTTGCAGTAATTAACAAGGTGTATTACTGACATACAGATAGATACATTTGACAACAGAATAGTAACAAGTGACCAGAAATAAACTCTTATTTTCACAGTCAGTTGATTTCAACAGGGAACAAAACAATTAAATGAAGAAAGGGTAAATCTTTTCAACAGTTGGTGCTTAGATTTTTGAATATCCACATGCAGAAGAATGAAATTGGACTTCTACTCACATCATACATGAAAATTAACTCAGTCAGGCTCGGTGGTTCAGCCTGTATCCCACGCCTTTGGGAGGCTGAGGTAAGTGGATTGTCTGAGCCCGCGGGTTCAAGACCCGCCTGGGCAGCGAGACCTCATCTCTACAATAAATCAAAAATCAGCCGGGCGTGGTAGTGCGCGCCTGTAATTCTGGCTACTTGGAAGGCTGAGGCGGAAGGATCGCCGGAGCCCAGCAGGTCAAGGCTGCGGTGGCTGGGAGCGGCCGTTGCACTCCAGTCTGGGTGACAGAGTGGGAATTCAACTAAAAAAAAAAAAGAAAGAAAGAAAATTAACTCAAAATGGATCACAAACTATATGTAAAGGTTAAAACTATAAAACATAGGCATCAATCTTCTTGACCTTGGGTTAGACAGTAGTTTTTCACAAATAACACCAAAAGCACAAACAATAAAAGACAAAATAAATTTGACTTCATCGAAATTTAAAAATTTCGAGCTTCAAAGGACACTCAAAAAAATGAAAAGACAGTTCATATAATAGAAGGAAATATTTATTAATCATGTATCTGTAACAATCTTACATTCAAAATATATAAAGAACTCTTATGATTCAACCATAAAGACAAGACACCAAATTTAAAAATGGACAAAGGATCTGAGTAAACATTTCTCCAAAGAAGACATACAAATGGCCAGTAAGCACATGGAAAGGATATTCCACTTCATTAGTCATTAGGGCTATGCAAATGAAAACCTCAGTGAGAAGGCACTTCACAACCACCAGGATGGTTATACATAAAGGTGGACAGTAACCAGTGGCAAGTATACAGAGAAATGAGAATCCTCATTCATTGATGGGAATGTTGGGAATCCTCATCATTGATGGGAATGTAACATGGTGCAGCCACTTTGAGAAACATTCTGGTATTTCCTCCAAAAGTTAGAGTTACCATATGATCCAGCAGTTCTACCTCTAGGTGTATATTCAAACAACATGAAAACATGTTTATGTAATGACTTGTACACAATTATTCACAGCAGTGTTTAAGTAATCACCAAAACTGAACAATCCAAATGTCTTTCATCTGATGAATGAATAAACAAAGTGTGGTATATCCACATAATCGAATATTAATCAGCCATGAAAAGGCAATGAAGTACAAATGTATGCTGCAATATGGATGAACCTGAAAACATGCCCAGTAAAAGAGGTTAAATGCAAAAGGCCATATGTTTTATAATTCCACTTATATAAAATGTCTGGAATAGGCAAAGTTATAGATATAAAAAGTAGATTTGTGATTGCCTAAGTCTAGTTTGGGAATTGGAAATGACTATTAACAGGTATGAGGTTTCTTTTGGAGTGATAGAAATGTTCTAAAATTAGATTGTAGTGATGATTGTACAACTCTGTAATATACTAAAATTTTTGAACTGTAAACTTCAATCAATGAATTTCCTGGTATGTTAAAAAAAATTTTTAAAGGTAATCTTGGAAGTTGCACACAACATTTCCCCCGCATCCCATGGCTATAACTTAGTTACATTGCTATACCTAAGTTCTGTGGGGACTGGGAACAGTCCTCTGTATTCTGTGCAGCCATGCACACTGTATTCTGTGCAGTGAGGAGAAAGTGTAAATGGCATATTGGTGCATGTCTAGCAATCTCTACCACTTACCAGTTACAAGTGAGTCATTAAAACAAAAAATCTAAAAGGAGTTTCAGGTTGAGTATTCCTAATCCAAAAAGTGAAAATCCAAAAGACTCCAAAATTGGAAACTTTTTGAGGACCAAAAGGACACTCAAAAGAAATGTTTATTGGAGCATTTCAGATTTTTAATTTTTTGGATTAGGAATGCTGAACTAGTAAGTACATAATGCAAATATTTCAAAATCCAAAAAAAGTCAGAAACACCTCTGGTCCCAAGTATTGTGGACAAGGGATACTCAGCATGTATTGTAATTAAGTCAACAATCACTGTTGATGAAAAGGTTCCTTTTAGCCTAAAATAATAACCTTTTTTTTTAAAAAAAAGGCTTAAGTACAAAGAGATGTCCGAGAAAATAAAATTCTTCTTGCAAAATATGAGACCAAAAAAGGTGGAAAAATACCTGTGATTTCAGCTGGGAATTCAAATGTATCAGTTTATGGAAACCAAATAGTGAAAAAAGATCATGTCGAATTAACATCATCCGTGGTTGATTGATACCAGCTAGATAATTGACCCTAGTCTCGAAAGAAGACAAGAAAAGTCCTTTAGTTACTTAAGAATGCCACAGTCTAATTGGAGAAATGTGATGTATATGCATAAAGTGTTAAATAGCACACGAAACTTTATAATTACCACAAAAAAGAAAACAAAAAACCCAGACAAAGGCTGCACAAGTTCATTTGCCAGAGAGAATCTTGTGACCCTGAGGTATTTGGGGACAATATTAATAATTACACATTTGGAAGTCTTAAAGTACAACTGATACTTTCTAAGCATCTAATAGCTATGATCTTGTTTACTTTCACAGCAGGTGCAAAAACTGACTATGGGTAGGAGGATGGTGGTGAAGATGAAGGTGAAGTCTCTCCAGGGCTTTGCTGTGAACCCTGGTTGATCATTAGGACACCCAAGAGACTTCAAAACAGGATCCTGGGCCCAACCCCAAAAAGTCTGTTTTCATTGCTCTGGTGTGAGGCTTTATCCTTCCCATGCCTGCAGTGGCGTTGTTAGAAGTCTCCGGAGGGTTACACTGAACGTGTAGCCTGAGGTCAGAACTACCGTCTTCCTCAAGGTTGCGAGTTTCTGTCATCACACACACACACACACACACACACACACACACACACACACACACACACAAACACACAAACACACGAGACAGTTGGCTCTGAGACAAGTAGATATGTTCTCCTTTTGGAAGTGATTGGAATACAACAACAGCTGAGTTCAGATGACACTGTTACTGTCTGTGGTTGTTTTTCCAAAGCCTTTCGCTGTACTGCAAGGTATCTTAGTGTCCACAAAATGATGGTGCCTAGAAATGGACTGTGCAGCTGAAGTGAATGAGTGTAGTGATGCAGGGGCACAGACATCATCGGAGGGTTGTTTGCGATAGGGGAGTGCCGTAGCTGACTTTTAGGATTCTAAAATTATTTGTCGTGTCTG
>NW_007129785.1:0-4245 GCF_000164805.1 Carlito syrichta
TTGAAAGACAATAAAGCAACTAGAACCTCATCCACTGAAAATGTTTGAGGGTGCTAATTAAATTGCATTTTATTGCATTCCTTGGTTTAATGAATCAAATGTAACTAAAGAATGAAGAATGGAATATTTCAGTCTATGCTACCTTTACAAAGTTAAGTTTTACATACCTAATGTAACCTTTGTGATCATTATCATCAGGAGAGTGCTGGTGTTGAGGGATATATATATAGAGAGAGATGTTTAAATCAGGTGGGGTCAATACTGTGACAGAAAAGGAGGACTGCACCACATCACTGGCCTCATATCCGGTAGAAAGGTGGTTCTCACATAACAGCTCAGTGTGGTTGGGTGAGGGGTAAGTGCTTGTTCCAATATGTATTAATTAAGGAGCCCAGTCTGCTGTCAGCTCGGCTATCTTCAGCTTGTTCCAAGGTATTCCTGAGAATCAATATTTAGCCATTGGCCAAGGAAAGAGCACAGAGGGTGGCTTGTGAGCAGCTTTCACTGGAAAGGCTAAGAGAGGACGTGGGAAATGTGATATCTTTTCACACACCATTGAGGACAGCTCAGGGACATGGCCACACTTAACTACAAAGGCAATAGAGCATCATTGTCAACTGTGTGCCAGGGAAGAAGAGGAAACTTATTTGATAGTCAGCCTCTGCCATTAAAGGTGTTTAAAGAAATGCTTACGTTGTAAGAGAATGCAGAGGTTTGAATATTTAACTTGACTCAGTTTCCTTTCTTCCCGAAAGGATCATAAGGTCAGTCAAGTAAGCACATAATTAAAGTGGTGACACATTATTTATAAACAATGAGGAAATATAAGTACAATATTACATTTGACTAGCATTCTTTTTGATATTGATAAAATAAAATTATGAACTACTGTTAAATTAGATTTGTAATAAGTGCTAACACAGAAGTCATAGAACTTACTAATATACCCATTGTTGATAGATTTAACTATGACATAAGAAATAGTTTATGTCCATGACAGAATAAGATAATGCCAAGTTCAGTCACTCTTCATCCTCCTTGCAAATGTATTACAAATCAAATTACTTCAATGGGGCCTTACTAGTCATTCAACAAATATGTGTGTCCATCTCAGACAGAGCTCTGTTACATTGCTGAGAAGAAACCAAGCTAATCAAGAATAAAAGCAAGAAATTAAAAAGAAAATCTGTACTATAAGATTATATTGTGCTTGCTTTGGCTGCACATATACTAAAATTGGAATAATATGGAATAGGTTAGCAAAAAAATTCTGAAATAAAATTTGATTATATTATTTGCTATGTCAAGCACATACTTTCTGTAGAGATGCAAATGGAAATTGTCAACAGAGCCAGTTCCTCTGGTGTGAAACAACAACACTAAGAACAGAGGAGCACAAATGTGGAAAATAAAAAACACTTTAGTTTACTATCACAAAAATCATGACACAACTTAGAGAATAATCTAAAATCAAAAATAATGACTTTTTTTTTCTCTGTTCTGTTAACCTGGTCTGTTCTGTGTGATGTGAGAATGGCAAGAAACAAACAAAAACCCAACTTGTGTATATTCTGTTTTGCTCTCTGGATTCATTCCAATCTTAAGAGAAAACTCAGTATTTTGATAACAAGTTTACTATCAGCATATTATATTTAGTCATCTGAGTATACTTATACTTCGTCTTCATGTTTAAAAATAAAAAAACATTTAATAGAGATTTGGATTCTGCTGTGACAGATGTTCTATAACTATTTGAATTGATTCAGAGTCATCCTAAGTAATTCACAAGTAAAAACACTACAATTATGCAAGAATTCAGATACATTCAACTATAAGGCATTTAATCACAAGTTGGATAAAATAGATACAAGCAGCATAAAAAAGTAAGATTCAGTGTCCATAGGAGATAATATTCTAAATCAAGATAAACATATTCTATTAAAATATAGAAGAGTAAGACAAAACCATAAGACAATGTGAGTCTGGGCTGTTGAATGATATTGCTGTGAGCACTAGTAAGATAGGATTATTAGAGGGGATCTCATCCAACAACCATGTTTCTCCATCTTGATGAATTTTAGGCCAGTTTTAAAAGGGAAAAAGAAAATACTTGAAATCTTCAGTGGTAAATTATCTTTATTAAAATGTCCTTTAAATATTGCATACATATCAAAAAGTTGATCTCATTTCCTTGTGCTCATAGCTCTAAAACAAATGGATAAATTCAGCACAGTGTATAAGCGAAGCTATGTAATCAATGCAATTTCAATGAATAAGATTAGGATTAGGATCAAAACCAGGAAGACATTCATGTAGCTGGCATTTGAGCTGGTCTTTCAAGAACAAGTAGAATGAGGAACTGGGTAACTAGAGAAAATAAACGCTTGGGTAAGGAAACAAAAATGGTCAGAGGGCCCAGGTAAGTGAGAGTGTGTCTTATATTTGAACAGAGAACAGTTCTTTGGGGCTTTCGGTAGGTTGCAGGGGATAGGGTGGCATAAGGTGGTAGATTCTTTGGAACTAGATCATTGCAAACTTCAAGCCTAGGGTCTCATTGTATTTAAATATGAGCCATTGAAGGCAGGTGAGCAGAAGAATAAGCTGACCAACACTTTTTAAATTTTAAAAATGTTATCTGCAGCAATATTGAAATAAATTCAGAGAATCAAAAACAAGATAAAAACCCCAGTCAAAAGGGCAGGTACTTGCTTCCCTTCTCTATCATCAGGACCTAGAGAAAGTTAGTCTTCAATAAGTGTATTGAATGAATGTATGATGCCTACTGATAGGAGCAGAGGGTATCGAGTTAGAAATGTGTAGGAAATGAAAGTCCAGAATAGGCATTCGAAATGGAAGTCAGCAACTGGGAGCTTGGATTTGGGAGTTGTCTACAACGAACTGAATCCTAGAGTAATGAGTGTAAGATTGTAAAGGAGAGCTTAAAAGGGTAAACAGGTAAGGGGTGGAACCTTGATTAGCTCCTTCAGTTATGCTCATGTAAAGGGGAAAACACTGAGAGATAGTGACAAGGAGAGATGAGAAAAGTGACTGGGGAGATCTGTTGGCCCAGAAGCCAGGAATAGAAAAAAAGAGTAAAATGGGATCTGTTTTTAAAAGGCAAACTGCCTTTGAAGGTTTCATGGATTGTGGTTATCCTAGTGTTGAAAATGGTATAAGGGGAGTGTAAGTCGTGTTGTTGAGAGCATCAAGGTCAAACCGCAAAGAAAGTATATCCCCAGAGCATACTAGATGTTGGGATATTTCAGGGTGGTATTCATACAGTTTTTAGACTTCTTGTTATTACAACATTGAGCTAAATATATAAATTTTAGAGTGTCATAAGTAGTAGTTAAGCAACAGGATAATTATGTCACAATAATTGTTTACTTTATGAATTCTTTAATGTAGTATTTCTATTAGTGACCTATTCTAGGCTATCTTAAGTGGTTATATTAGATTTTATTTCTAGACAATTTTTGTGAATCTTATTTTTCCTTAAGCAGGTACACAGTTCAGGGGATGAAAAAAAATTTTTTAAGACATAAACTCAAAAATCTGCATTGGTTCCTTATTGCTTTATGACTTTGTAAATCATTCTGAATCCTCTGGCTGGGGTGTTTATTCTGCCAGTGAGCAGTAGGATTTAACACTAAATTTTCATTTTGATGAACATGATTGCAGTAGTTTCTTGGCTGCCTCTTTAGAGCCCACTGTGGAATAAAATTAAAATGGTTTTTATGATACAACAATTTAATTGTGGAAAACGATGTTTGTCTTCTCTCCCTGAATGGCAGTGTGTTCTGCCTCTGGTTTTCTGCATTTGTCCCATGGCTCTGGTGCTTTTCTTTCCCAATCCATCTTTTATAGTACCGCCAGATTATTTTTCCTAAAGCAGGATTCTGGCTGTGTTTTCATCCAAGAACCCTTGGGTGGGTCCTCATTGTCTTCCCCTGATCCAATCCCACCTCATTCTTCCAAGAAGGAATATGACTGACATGCTGTGTCTTCCCTTGCACGTGATTCTTGACCTTCTCTGCTGAAGTCTCCCCTCTGGATTTCTTACTCCTCTTAACATAGCACTCATCATGTTCTCCCATTTGTAAAAGGGAGAACACATCCCACCCTCAAGAATGACATGTTGAATGCAGGGATTAAGTCGTCTTTATAGTTTTACTCACTCCCCTTTCATTTTGTGCTTAAAAGATAATAAAGTCTGTTGAATACATGAATGAGGACTATTGAAAA
>NW_007129786.1:0-5373 GCF_000164805.1 Carlito syrichta
CACCCAAGTTGCTGCCAAAGACATTGTTTCATTCTTTTTGATAGCTGTATAGTATTCCATAGTGTGTATATATCACATTTTCATTATCCTACTGATCAATTGATTGGCATTCAGATTGATTCCACATCTTTGCAGTTGGGAATTGTGCTGCGATAAACATGTGGGTACAGGTGTCTTTTTATGTAATGACCTCTTTTCCTTTGAGTAGCTACCTAGTAGTGAGATTGCCGGATCAAATGGTATCCCATATAACTAATAACTCATGCTAGCCAGGCTTGGTGGCTCAGCCTGTAATCTCGCGCCTTGGGAGGTTGAGGTGAGTGCATTGCCTGAGCCCGCGGGTTCAAGACCTGCTTGGGCAACTTGGTGAGACCTCATCTCTACAATAAACCAGAAAATTAGCCAGGTGTGGTAATGTGCGCCTGTAGTTCCAGCTACTTGGAAGGCTGAGGTGGAAAGATAGCTGGAGCCCAGCAGGTCGAGGCTGTGGTGGCCGGGAGTGGCCACTGCACTCCAATCTGGATGACAGAGTGAGACTCCAACTCAAAAAAAAATAAAAATAAAAAAAAATAACTCATGCTCCTGATCACTCCTAACATGCCAGAACTGGTGCTACTCACTTCCGTTCTCTGTCACTGTGTGTCACCTCTGTGGTGGGAGAGACCACTGTGTCTCCCCCACTATAGCCTGTTGTCACTCTGTCTCACAGGTGAAAGGGCAGTTCTTTCCAAAGACCACACGGCAGTGGGTGGCAGAACACTGGCCGAGACCAGGTCTGCTGGATGCTATCCTGGAGCTTGGAACTTCTCCTCCTCCTCCTAGAGGAGAGCACAGCAGGGGACGGCATGATTTCTCCTTTGGAGCAGAGGGTCTAGGTCTTTCCTTCCTGGCCTAACATGGTTGAGAGATGCAGAGGGCTCAGGAGTACCAATGGCCCCAGGAAGTGTCTTTATGAAAAAGTCAGGTCCTCCCAATGGTGACAGGCAGGAAAGTCCAGTTTGACATCCCCCCATGCCTTGGACCCTCCCTTCCTGCTAATATACCTCTATTTCCAGGTCTGTTTGTCCTCCAAAATCCTCCTAACAACTGTAAAACTCTTTATTTTGTACCACAAAGATGAAATATTCCTGTATTAAGACTGTGTTAAAAGATTGTTGCACTGTTGGTTTGGAAACAAATTAAATTTAAATGGGTTAGGGTTGGGGTAACAAGTTGATCATGACAGCTTCCTAGTACTGAAGCTTGTGAGAATTGTTGAGAGATCTACAAATGTCATTTCAAAACACAGTTAAATCATTAGTAACTGAATTATTGCAATATAGTAAATATCAAAAATAAGGAAGACTGTTTTCTGTGTAAAAGAGTTAACCTTTTCAGATATTTTCACTGAGCATTTAAAGTTACTAAACCAGGATTAATGGGAAGCATTATTTCAGCATCTAAAAAACATCTTTTAAGTTTCAGGGAAGGGGTTTTTCTTTTGAAATAGTTTGTCATCAGTTCAAATGCTAAAAAGGTACTTCAGAAAATACTAAAATGATAAACAGTTTCATTTGTAGGCTATAAATCTTCATTATTTTTAATTGATTGCGAGGTTTGGTAGGAGGCCAGAGAGAACTGGCAAGCATAAAATTTAAAAGGAAATGTAGGCACTTAATTTCAAGTACTCCTTTAACAAAAGATGGGCTTATTGCTTATTTTTGTAGTGATTAAAAGCACAGACTGGCATGGTGACTCAAGCCTGTAATCCCAGCACTTTGGGAGGCTGAGGTGAGGGGATTGCCTGAGCCCCCATGTATGAGAACAGTCTGGGCAACTTGGAGAGACCTAATCTCTATAATGAATCAAAAAAATTAGCTCCACATAGTAGTGCGCACCGGTAGTTCTGGCTACTTGGAAGGCTGAGGTGGAAGGATCGCCTGAGCCCAGCAGGTCAACAGTGCTGGGGTGGTCATGAGTGTTCCACTGCACTTCACCCGGGGAGATGGAGTAAGACTCCAACTCAGAAAAACAAAACCAAACAAAACATAAGCTTTGCAATCCATCTGACCTATGTTTGAATCCTCACTTTTTTGCTTCTTAAACCTGAGCTTAGACATATTACTTGGCATTTTGAACCTTGATTTTTCTCACCCATAAAGAAGGTGCAAAGCATATTTCCTCCTAAAGTTATCTTGTTATGTTCAGTAATATATACAAAACGTCTAAAATGTTCCTGATGTATTGTAAACACCTAGTGTTTGTTTTATTATCATTGAAATGTAACCATTTAGGTATAATAATATATTTGAATATCTCATTGCAAATAAGTCTAATAAGTAGGAAACATTTTTTATGGAATCCCTGTGCACAGTGCTAACTGGTATGGAATTTTATTTATTTTATAACTTCTAATTTTTTTATCTTTAAGGGTGTGGGGTACTATACAGGGTTAGGTTTACAAATGTTCATTATACAGTTACTTTTGTTGAGGTGTGCTCCCCTTTGATAATTGTCCAACGTCCGCTCTTGAATAAGAACATGTGATACTAAGTTGTTTGTTTCTCTGAAAGATCGCTCAGTATTATGGACTCTAAGTACATACAGGTGGCTGTGAAGTTAATGATTTTGTTCTTCTTTACGGCTGCATAATATTCAATTGAGTATATGTACGTTTTTAAATCCAGTCCTCTTTTGATGGGCAGCATGGTTGGTTCCATGGTTGGTAATTCTTACTATCAGGAACCAATGATGCAATAAACATATGTGTGCAGGTATCTTTTTTATAGAGTGGTTTGAGTTATTCCAGTTATATTCCCAGTAGGGGGGTTGTGGGGTCATATGGAAGGTTGAATTTTAGATCTTTTAGGAACCACCACACTTTTCCACAGAGGCTGTACTAGATTACACTCCCACCAACAGTGTAGAAGTGTTCCCTTTTTGCTGCATCCTCTCCAGCATCTGTTGTTTTTTGAGTTATGATGATAGCCATCCTGACAGGAGTTAGGTGGTATCTTAGTGTAGTTTTAATTTGCATTTCTTTGATGACTAGTGAGGCTGAGCATTTTTGCATGTATCTGTTGGCTGCTCATATGGCTCTTTTGAGAAGTGTCTAGTCATATCTTTTGCCCACTTTATAATGGGATTGTTTTTCTTTTCAGCACGTTTGAGTTCCTTGTAGATCCTAGATGTTAAGCCTTTGTCATACATACAGTTGGCAAATATTTTTTCCCAGTCCATGGCTGTCTTCCTGCTCTCTTGATGGTTTCTTTTGCTTTGCAGAAACTTGTGCGTTTGATGAGGTCCCACTTGTCTGTCTTATCAATTATGGTATGGGCCTTTGGGATTTTGATCAGGAATTGGTTTCCAGTACAATTTCCATAAGGATGTCTCTTGCATTTTCTAAGGCTCTTACAGTTTGAAGTTTTACATTAGGTCGTTGATCCATTTAGAGTTAATTTTTGTATATGGTGATAGGTAGGGATCTTGTTTTAATCTTCTGCATGTGGTCAGCCAGTTTTCCCAGCACCATTTACTGAATAGGTTCTCCTCTCCCAAGGTATTGGTGGTGGAGGCTTTGTTGAAGATGAGTTGGTTGAGAAATTGAGGTTTTACTTCTGGAATCTCTATCCTGTTCCGTTGGTCTATATTCCTGTTCTTGTACCAATACCAGCCTATTTTGATTACTGTAGCTTTATAATAGAGTTTAAAGTCTGGAAGTGTGATACCGCCCGGTCTGCTTTCTTTTTTTTTAATTTTTGCTGAGGATTGTTGTGGTGATTTGTGGTCTTTTATGTTTCCATAGAATTCCTGTATTGTTGTTTCCAGGTCTGAGAAGAATACTGCTGGTAAAACTAAAATGGGTATTGCATTAAATCTGTAGATTGCCTTGGGTAGGATGGACATCTTAACAATGTTGAGTCTTCCAATCACGAACATGGAATATTTTTCTATTTTTTTGTGTCATCTTTGATTTCTTTGAGCAGTGTTTTGTAATTTTCATTGTAAAGATCTTTCCCGTCTCTGGTTGGGAAGATGCCACGGTTTTTGATTTTTCTTCTGGCTGTTGTGAATGGGATTGTGCTTTTTATGTGGGTTTCTGTTTATTTATTGTTGGTGTATAGAAATGTGACTGTCGGGGAAGCGGCGGCATCTGGGCATCGACTGGGAGGCTGCTCCAGAAAGAAGAAAGATGGAAAGTGGGCGGTCCTGCTGGAGTCCAAGTCCTCCCCACTGCACCTGTTGCACAAGATGCACAAACTCCTCCTGCTGGGCCAACTGTGTGACATCACGATCAGCGTAGAGTACCAGGGTATGCGTGAGAACTTCGTGGCTCAAATGGCCATGCTGGCGGCCACCAGTGAGTTCTTTTAGGAGATATTCCTCATTGAGAAGACTGCAAACGGGGACAGGACAAACGTCTGCCTCAATGAGGTGCAGATGGTCGACTTTGCTTTGTTTCTGGAGTTCATCTATACCCCAGGTGCAGGTGGAGGAAGACCAGGTGCAACAAATGCTCGAAAGGGTTGAAAAGCTCAAGTGTCTGGACCTATCAGAAACATGTTTCTAGCTGAAGAAACAGATGTTGGAGTCCGTGCTTTTGGAGCTGCAGAATTTCTCCGAGGTTCAGGAGGCAGAGGCCAGTGGCGGCTCTGGTCAGCATGGCACCAGCTCTCAGGGCAGGTGGGGTCATGGACAGCCCTCACCCCACTGGCCTTGGGGACATCTCAGACTTCCTGATGGAGAGGATCAGTGATGGTGCATTGTCAGATGTGATTTCGAGGAAATTCAAGGAAAAATTGGACAAGAAGAAGGAGGCCGCCAAGCCTCTCTACCCGAAAATCTTTAGGGCCACTGGGAGGCTGGTGGGAAGGAAGGTCTTTGTGGAGATCCCCAAGAGGTACACGAGGGGACTCCGAGAGCAGGAGAAGAGGGTGGAGGCTGCTGAGGGGGCCTGCAGGTGCCCCCAGGCCCAGAGCCCGGTTGGTGCCGCCGCTGTGGAGCAGGCTGGTAGCCTGGAGGGCCAGCTGGGTGCCCAGGGGGGAGGTGACACTGCAGAGGGCGGGGCCTGAGGAGGAGGAGGAGGAAGACAAGGAAGAGGAGTCTGATGAGGCGGGCAGGAGGCGGGGCAGCTTTAAGGGCACAGTGTGCCAAGGCGTTCCTATAGGAGAAGAGCTTCCTGAAGCGAAGCTGGCCGCCCCACTGCGCGGCGGCCGATGTAATGTACCGCTGCGACACGTGCTGCTAGACCTTCGCCAAACGCTGCAACCTCAAGAGTCCCCAGCGCCATGTGCACAGCAGAGAGCGCCACTTCCCGTTTGAGCTGTGCAGGAAGAAGTTCAAGCGCCACGTGCTGCCGGTGCAGGAGGGTGGCAGCGAGCGCCACCAGTGCAA
>NW_007129787.1:0-744 GCF_000164805.1 Carlito syrichta
GCCGGATCAAATGGTATCCCATATAACTAATAACTCATGCTAGCCAGGCTTGGTGGCTCAGCCTATAATCTCGCGCCTTGGGAGGTGAGGTGAGTGCATTGCCTGAGCCCGCGGGTTCAAGACATGCTTGGGCAACTTGGTGAGACGTCATCTCTACAATAATTCAGAAAATTAGCCAGGCGTGGTAATGTGCGCCTGTAGTTCCAGCTACTTGGAAGGCTGAGGCGGAAGGATAGCTGGAGCCCAGCAGGTCGAAGCTGTGGTGGCCGGGAGTGGCCACTGCACTCCAATCTGGGTGACAGAATAAGGCTCCAACTCAAAAAAAAATAAAAATTAAAAAAAATAACTCATGCTCCTGATCACTCCTAACATGCCAGAACTGGTGCTACTCACTTCTGTTCTCTGTCACTGTGTGTCACCTCTGTGGTGGGAGAGACCACTGTGTGTCTCCCCCACCATAGCCTGTTGTCACTCTGTCTCACAGGTGAAAGGGCAGTTCTTTCCAAAGACCACACGGCAGAGGGTGGCAGAACACTGGCCGAGACCAGGTCTGCTGGATGCTATCCTGGAGCTTGGAACTTATCCTCCTCCTCCTAGAGGAGAGCACAGCAGGGGACGGCATGATTTCTCCTTTGGAGCAGAGGGTCTAGGTCTTTCTTTCCTGGCCTAACATGGTTGAGAGATGCAGAGGGCTCAGGAGTACCAATGGCCCCAGGAAGTGTCTTTATGAAAAAGTCAGGTCCT
>NW_007129788.1:0-8416 GCF_000164805.1 Carlito syrichta
CCACCAAACAGTTACCGTGACCTTTTTTGGTGCAAGTTTGGCTTTGAGAAGTGCTTTGGAGCTTCTTGGTCCAACCACTGAGCTGGTCATCACCGGTTGTCATATACAATCCACTTTTTGTTACATGTCACAATCCGATGGAGAAACGGTTCGTTGTTGTTGCATAGAATAAGAGAAGACAACACTTCAAAATGATGATTTTTTTGATCTTCAATCAGCTCATGAGGCACCCACTTTTCAACCTTTTTCCCCTTTCCATTTACTTCAAATGCCCAATGATTGGAGAATGGTCAACATTGAGTTATTCAGCAACTTCTCCTAAGGTTGTAAGAGGATTAGCTTTGATGATTACTCTCAGTTGGTCGTTGTCAACTTCAGATGGCCAGCCACTATGCTCCTCATCTTCAAGGCTCTTGTCTCCTTTGCAGAACTTCTTGACCCACCACTGTACTGTATGTTCATTAGCATTTTCTGGTCCAAATGTGTTGTTGGTGTTGCGAGTTGTCTTTGCTGCTTTGCTACCCATTTTGAACTTGAATAAGAAAATTGCTCAAATTTGCTTTTTGTCCAACATCATTTCCATAGACTAAAATAAATGTATAATAAACAGCCAGTAATGTCATTAGCAAAAAATCATAAAGCAAGAAATGCACGTTAAAATGATACATAACACAACTACATTTATTTAATAATGTATTCCATTATCAGATGGCAAATATCAACAATGCAAAAACTGAAATTACTTTTGCATGAACCTCAATCTGTGCATCCGATTTCATTATTTGTAAAATGAGGGTAATAATACCTATGTCATATCTCTCTTGAGGATTAAATAAGTTTATAACTAACATACGTAGAAAAGTATCTGGCATATACTAAGCACCATGTAAGTGTTCTCTGCTACTATTATTATTTTGCTGTTGATGTAATAAGACAAAAATGTAAATGAGATTTTAAACATTGGAAAGGAAGAGAAAAATATTATTGCAGATTATATGATTGTCTCATTAGAAAATCCAAGTAAATCAACTGGACAAAAGAAACAACTAATACCAGAATTTAATGGCCAGATATAAGATTAGGTTAAAAAATCAATAATGTTTCTAATATACTAGAGTAACCCAGTGGAAGATGTAACATAATTACATTTTCTGTATATATGAGGGGGAACCCATAAAAAACCTTGGAATTTATTTATTAAAAATTGTGTATTTATTCTTACATGTTTAAACTTTAGTCACCTTCAAAGTACTCTCCATTTGATGCAATATACCTATCTAGATGCTTTCTTCATGCCTGAAAACAATTTTTGAACTCATTCATTTCATTTTGATGCCTTTTAGTGTTTTTGCCATTTTTTGTTTTACCTCTTCCCATGGGCAAGATGTTTCCCTTGGAGGACTTTTTCTTAATCTGGGGAAACAAAAAAAGTCACTTGAGGCAAGATCAGGTGAATAGGGAGGGTGGGGCATGGGCGTTGTGTTTTTGGTCAAAAACAGCTGAAGAGTCAGCATGATGTGGGCAGATTGTTTATGGAAATTACCCATCATGAAATGGGCAAATGTATTGAAAGAATCTCAAAAAAAATTCACTGACTCCAAATGCAGTCTTACAACTATGCTAGCTGATATGGGTTCCTAAAAAACTTACTCAGTGGGAAGCCTGTACTATGAGGAGCTCCCCCTTCAAAAAATAATTCTGAGTTTTTTGGGGTATCCCCCCTTACAAGAGCAACTATAGAACACATTCTTGTTTATGTCGCAAAGTCCTTGGCCTTATCTACATGGAGATGGTTAGATTTTGAGATATCAGCACGTCAATTATTCAGTAAGACAAGTGATTTTTTGTTGGCATGTGCAAACATGTTAAATGTTATGTATAGATTTCTTTAAATATTTAAAAGTGTTCCTCTTACCTTTATATGGAGGATCTTACTAATTAGTTTCCTGCAGAAATCAATTTTGAGATACTCTAATGAATCTTTACTATGCTTTAAATTCAGCCATTTGCCTAAGCATGGTGAAGCATGAGAAGACAACATTCACAAGACTGTTGTCCGGATTTTTTTCCACATTCAACTAAGTTCACACAGATCCCTTGTTGGAAATTAAAATGCCTGGCTACCCATGTGTGACTGTACAGAAACAGTTACAGTAGTAGAGATTTGAGAAGAAAAATATTTAACCCTTTTATGAAGACCGAACCCCCACTCCAATCAAAATTTTGCTCTCGAATAACCATATGAAGTCAGTTTTGAATCTATTGAACCAAATCTGTTATATTCCATGCTAAGTAGATGTAGATTGGATTGGAGAGCCAGGTGTGTCCCATTGTCTTTTATAATCTATTCAATATTGGAATCAATTCCATGTCAGCACCTATAACTTCCAACGATTTACTCAAATGCTTTCCAGATTGACCACATGTCGGATGAGCAAATACCTAGGATGACACTGCTGTGTCTATGTGAGGCCTCATTCAAGGAAAAGATGACTCCCTTTGGCAGTTTTTGAATGGATTGGGTTTCTCAAGTGATTCTTGACTCAACAATCTCACGACAACAGTTAGACTGGCATTGAACTCAGTTTAACTGGTCTGAATGACCAAGATATGAAGGTCCTCTATACTCAGATGATCTGTGATGGAAACCTACATAGCATGACATTTACAGCCTCACTAGTATTTAGAATTACTCTTTTGGGTGTTCAGACTCCAATGTAGCTGTGGTGGAGTAGAAGGGATGCATTCTAGTACTTGCCTCTCCAATTTACATTACCATTCTAGAACCCTCTAAAGGTGCCTTTGCCCTTTCTAACCTCAGTTTTCAAATATTAAAAATAGTGATAATGATACTTAGGCTGCCAGGTTTTTGGAATATTTAATACCTTCCAAAGTATAGAAGCTTTATAAACTATAATTTGTTTATTACATAATTTATAATAATTGCAAAGCATTATTTTAGTAGTACTAGATTTTGCTTTTCCTTTATATATTTAGTATCTTCTTTAGGATCAGGTGAGGGACCTCTGTGCTTAAAATAAATGACATCTGATTTTTCAGCCAGTTGAAGGACTTTTTCCTCTTATAAATCTCATAGCACTTTATTGGAATCGTGTCTGCATGCCAGTATATAAAATGTCTTTTACTTGTATTTACTACTTTCTTGAAAGCTCTTGAATACATATTTCATTTATCTTTGCATTATTTCATTTATCTTTATCGTGTACCAGGTACATAGCAGGTGCTTAAATAGTTGGACAGTTGAATATAAGATCAGGCATTACATTACTGCATGTCTTTTCCCTATGTAGAGTCATTCTCAAAGGCACATATTATACAGAACAGTTATTTTTAGAGTCATTTAGTTATTTGCCTTTCACCTTTTGTCCTCTACTTTTTTTTTCCTCAGAGTTAGAGTCTCACTCTGTCGAGCAGGCTGGAGTGCAGTGACACTTTCACAGCTCACTGCAGCCTCACCTTCCTGGACTCAGGCAATGATTCTGCCTCAGTCTTCTGAGTAGCTAAGACTACAAGCATGAACCATCATGCCCAGCTAGTTGTTTTGATGTTTTGATTTTTTGTAGAGACAAAGCCTCTCTATGTTGCTCAGGGTGGTCTTGAAATTCTGGGCTCAAGCAGTCCTCCCTCAGCCTCTTCTCATGCTTCCTTGGTGAGACTGCAGGTCCTCATTTATCCTTGCCATTGCCCCAGTGCAGATCCTGAGCTCTTTGAGGGCATGTACTGATTGTGGTTTGTATCTCTAGTGCCTGTCAGAGCGTCTGGCATGTACTAAGACTGTAGCTCTTTGGATCAATTATGTGCTTATGTAGTTTGAATTGCCGATAAGAATTAGGATATAAAAAGGTTGAAAATGGCAAGGCATTTTGACTCACACATGTAATTCCAGCACTTTGGGAGGCTGATGTGGAAAGCATGCTTAAGTCCAGGAGTTCCAGACCAGCTTGCTCAAATAGCAAGAGCCCATCTCAAAAAAGAAAACAAAGATTGTAAACAGCAGGTAGTTTGGACATAATCTTAATAGTTCTATTACCTTGGCTTCTATAATTGATTGCCCATCTAAATGATGAGATGAGGAGAATTGCGCTACAACAGTTTGGAGTGGCACGCTCCATATTTAAACTTCTCCTGTTTTATGTACTACACTATGTTTATTTTATTTTGGAATTTCAAATACATGAGAAACATGAGATATTGGGGGACAAAGCAATTATAGCTTATAAATTAAGGACTACTGACGTAAATCATTTCACAAATACATGACGAAAATGTTGATAGGTATTCCTATGATAACTATTCGCCTTTTATAAGTATATCAATATAGTGATATGGCTACATTCACTTTAAAATTTCCGAGATGTAGTGTGGGTCATTGGGAACTCTACAATTTTCTTCATGTAAGCCTGTTTAAATAGACTCTTGCCTTAAGTACTTTCTAATGATGTGTATAGCAGCTTCTGATTCAAAGGGAAGGGTCATTTTGTTCATCCCCCAAACTTCACCGTTGAAGAAAATGAAAGATATATTCAAAATTAGTAGCAGACCCAGGACCAGCAGCCAGTCCTCTTTTTGTGTAATCTTCTGGTCATTACTGTCATCACTCACTCGGGATGTCTCTGATAAGGCACTTGTGTGGAATGGAGTCATCTGTAGAGATTATTTGTGAGAAAGGCATTATAATCAACATAACATTCAGATGCTGTGACAGTTCAGATCTTGGCGTCTCCAGGAACACTGGTGTAGCTGTACTGTTCAGGTCAAATGCTGACTAATTGTCCCCCTTCTAAAAGGACATATCACATTTTTCTTTGTTGAGTTCAAAAAGCAGACTTTAAAAAAATTAACTGTTGTTAAACTGAAGCATTAGGTGTTTTGTTTCTTTAATGTTAGTGTTATTATTATTACCAGGGAATTAACAGAGCCTATTTTTTGAAAAGCCACATTCATATTGCATGTGTTAGAGAAACAGGAGAGAAAGAATTTGTGAAAGAATGAGCTAGAAAATTATCTAGGGCAAAGTTGTAAAGAGTCTTTACAGATCTATTTCCATTCATTAAAATTAATAATTTAGCCACTTGGTACTTTAGCATCAGGGTCTGTGGAGACTTTATGACTTTAATATACAAAAAATAGACTTACTGACATCTTGAGGTTATAAATAAGGTAGTGGGAGCCATGTTCAGAGTAGAAAAGGAGAGTGGTGTTTTTACCAACTGAAAAAATACTGAGATCTCTTTATCAATTCTAATATGCAGCATTTTGGCCTAATATTCCATGAAAATTCCTCGACAACTATGGCACATTGCTAACAATATGAAGATATTTAGGTACACAGAAGTATGATAAAGTTTTTGAAATAATACATCTCAATGTTGTCCACTGGTTCCTCGTTGGCAGCAGACTTTTACTTTTTTGTTTTCAATTTATTTTATTTTAAAGATGTGGGGTACAATTCAGGATTCAGTATTAAGTGGTCATTGTACAGATAAAGTTTGGGCCTCGTTTAGTCCCCATTTGCCTGGTTTGAGATCACGTACCCTTATTAATGTTATATGCCCCCCCTCCCCAGGCAGTTTCCAGCTACTGCCAATCCCTTATAGTATTATGGTAAATGTTCAGGGTCTGCTTATGATTGGGAACATATGGGTACTCACTTCTTTGTTTCTATGATAAATCTCTGAGTATTATATACTTAATCCATGCAAGTTGCTGCAAAGTCCATAATTTTGTTGTTTATGGCTGTGTAATATTCCATCATGTATATGTACCACATTTTTTATCTAGTTTAGTTTTGATGGGCAGCACAGTGGTTCCATGTTTTGCAATTGTAAATAATAGGCAGCAGACTTTTATTAAGCAGGTTTTCCCTGTAGAGGGTCAGGCTCAGATGTTAGCACAAAGAGGATAACAGGATGTGGCCTTACCCTCAAGGACAGAGACACCTAAGTTTAACGACAAGTTCCAGCACAAGTCAGAAATGCCCGGGATCTACTGAGAAATGCTACGAAAACTATAGGAGTTAATTCTGGAGGGGAAGTTGGAAGAAAAGCTGCAGGGCTTCTTGGGAGACCAAGACCTGGCTTGGTCTGGGCTCAGAAAGATGCTCAATATTTAAGCTGGTAAGAAAGAGAGGAAGAAAAGGAAAGGAAGTAAGCACAGATACAAACACACTTTAGAGAAAAGTGCATAGATGTATTTGCCTGAAGTCTGATCTTGGTTTAGGAGTGAATATGTCAGACATTTCATGGTCTTCTTTGGCCCTGCCTTATATCAGGAATGCCCTTCCCCTGTTTATCCCTCAAGTCCCAATTCAATGCCACCTCCCATGTGAAACTTCACCCAGCACCCTCAGATCATCCCTCCTGTGAACGAACTTGGCTTGCCCTTCTTATATCCTATGACCTTTTGCTTTGTATGGTAATTATGTCCAGTATGTGTCTCCAGGGTCTGCTGAGAATTAGGACTGGACCCTGTTCACCATCTTTGTATCTCTAAAACCTAGGAGAGTACCTGGTTTGGAGATGCCCATTAGATAAAACCAAATGAAATAATTAAAATTTGGGCTTTGGCAGGAAGGAACTTACCGTGTTATTCTTGTGTTTCTAAGGAAGGTAATCTCAAAATAGATGAACAAAGTATGAGAAACTTCTCAAAGGAATGTCTTCTCCAAATCAATGGACTTTGGCTTATCCCTAGGTGTTATAAAACTAAACCTCATAGGAGAAGGAAAGGCTTAATCTGAGTCTTAGACCCAAAGAATAATCTTAGACTTAGGCAGCAAGTTTATTGCCTCTGAATTAATAGCTAGGAAAAGCATGCTCTTACCTATAATAGCAATCATGACATGCATACACATATTTACTAAGCAGTGTTCTTCTGTCAAGCAGAAATCAGTATCGGATATAAACTCTAAGCACAGTTGCTATTAGGTCAGTGGTATTTTTTAAAAATAGTTGATCAGTTATATAAATAGACACTATTGTCTGGGCATTGCAGAAAATAAAAGGATATACATAGATGTATTGTAAAGGAAAGAAAGAATCCCAGCTTTAATTTGTGTAGAGTTTTTTGTCATGATAATTTTGAAAATCTGAAATAGAAGGTTAAAAATGAAAGATATGAGCACTGCTATGTGGCTGTAGGATTAGGGAAGAATTTAAGGGAGATTATTCAGAGTATTTTTTGACATGCAGGGTGTCATTGTGAAATGTGTGACTCTAGTATGATGTTACTTGATTTCTCAACCTTTTATTTCACTTGTTGACCATAAAAGCTGTATTACTAAGGACCTAAGTTGCACCCAGTGTTTTTTCTAGAATATTTGTAGAACTTACTCAAAATGAAGAGCTGCCAACCCAGTTTTGATATGTAGACCTCCCAGCTAGCCAGAGACAAAACATCATTTAAATAAAAAATCTATATTACATAACTGCCTGTTGACCCTGGTTAAATTTTAATGAATGACTTTAACCAAAATTTATCTCATAATATGTGTGTAGTTAGTCTTCCTTATAATGCAGAGGAGGAAAATGATTAAAAGTGTATTACCACATCTTTCTAGTCCATCAGCCATTTAGGGTTTTGAATGGATGGAGCTCAACAAATGATAAAGTTTCTCGGTCATATAC
This sequence comes from Carlito syrichta, assembly GCF_000164805.1. NCBI lineage: Eukaryota > Metazoa > Chordata > Mammalia > Primates > Tarsiidae > Carlito > Carlito syrichta. The sequence goes on from NW_007129788.1 coordinate 7,647, forward strand.
AGGTTCCTCTCTATATGTGAAAAACCATTTTACATTAGTTTCTCAGGAGAGGGAAGGAATGCTAAATTACCCAACACTTTTATTTGAAACTAATTTTTTTCTGTCTAAAGGTCTGAGCTTGAGAGTGTTTTCCTGTGCACCAGATGAATTTTTGGGTAATCATAACTTAATAAGATCCAGTTGCTCAGAAGCAGTATTTTAGTTCATTCTTTTTAAATTTCATTGACATGAAACGAATATCCCCAATAATTTTTATTTTGTCTTGGATATTTTAAAAATGATTATTGCTCCGGTCAGGATGGCGCTGGTGACAAGAGTGTGTGTCCCCGCGTGCCCTGTTCTGCGTGGGGTCCCGGTTTCCGGCGCGGCCCTCGGGCGTGTGGAGCCGGTGGGCAGTGGGGATGGCGCGGCGCTTCGGGAGCCACCCGGTGCTGGTGGACCGGCTGCGGCCGCGGGGATTGCTGTGATGAAATTCAAGCACCCGCCCGTGAACAGCCTCAGCCTGGATTTCCTGAGAGAGCTGGTCTGGAATAGCTAGAGAATGGAAGAGCTGGAGAAGCTAGAGAATGGCAAGACCCCCCGCGGCCTGGTGGTGTCCCCGGACTGCCCTGGCGTCTTCTCGGCGGGCTCGGACCTGCGGGAGATGCGGGGGCGGAACCGGCCCACGACGCTGGGTCCTGGAAAGACGTGCAGCGCTGTGGCTGCAGTTCTACCTGACCAACCTGGTGCCGGTCGCTGCCGTCAACCGAGCCCGCCCCGCCGGAGGCTGC
>NW_007129789.1:0-818 GCF_000164805.1 Carlito syrichta
CTGTGCACCAGATGAATTTTGGGATAATCATAACTTAATAAGATCCAGTTGCTCAGAAGCAGTATTTTAGTTCATTCTTTTTAAATTTCATTGACATGAAACGAATATCCCCAATAATTTTTATTTTGTCTTGGATATTTTAAAAATGATTATTGCTCCGGTCAGGATGGCGCTGGTGACAAGAGTGTGTGTCCCCGCGTGCCCTGTTCTGCGTGGGGTCCCGGTTTCCGGCGCGGCCCTCGGGCGTGTGGAGCCGGTGGGCAGCGGGGATGGCGTGGCGCTTCGGGAGCCACCCGGTGCTGGTGGACCGGCTGCGGCCGCGGGGATTGCTGTGATGAAATTCAAGCACCCGCCCGTGAACAGCCTCAGCCTGCATTTCCTGAGAGAGCTGGTCTGGAATAGCTAGAGAATGGAAGAGCTGGAGAAGCTAGAGAATGGCAAGACCCCCCGCGGCCTGTTGGTGTCCCCGGACTGCCCTGGAGTCTTCTCGGCGGGCTCGGACCTGCGGGAGATGCGTGGGCGGAACCGGCCCACGACGCTGGGTCCTGGAAGGACGTGCAGGCGCTGTGGCTGCGGTTCTACCTGACCAACCTGCTGCTGGTCGCTGCCGTCAACCGAGCCCGCCCCGCCGGAGGCTGCCTGCTGCCCCTCACCTGTGACTGCGGCATCCTGGCGACGACCCCAAGTACAACATAGGGCTGGAGACCCTGCTGGGTATCATCGCCCCCTTCTGGTTCAAAGACACCCTTGGATACCGAGCTGAAGAGCGCGCCCTGCAGCTGAGGCTGCTCTTCCAGCCTGCAGGGGCCCTCCAGGTG
>NW_007129790.1:0-788 GCF_000164805.1 Carlito syrichta
CACCCGCCCGTGAACAGCCTCAGCCTGGATTTCCTGAGAGAGCTGGTCTGGAATAGCTAGAGAATGGAAGAGCTGGAGAAGCTAGAGAATGGCAAGACCCCCCGCGGCCTGGTGGTGTCCCCGGACTGCCCTGGCGTCTTCTCGGCGGGCTCGGACCTGCGGGAGATGCGGGGGCGGAACCGGCCCACGACGCTGGGTCCTGGAAGGACGTGCAGGCGCTGTGGCTGCGGTTCTACCTGACCAACCTGGTGCTGGTCGCTGCCGTCAACCGAGCCCGCCCCGCCGGAGGCTGCCTGCTGCCCCTCACCTGTGACTGCGGCATCCTGGCGACGACCCCAAGTACAACATAGGGCTGGAGACCCTGCTGGGTATCATCGCCCCCTTCTGGTTCAAAGACACCCTTGGATACCGAGCTGAAGAGCGCGCCCTGCAGCTAAGGCTGCTCTTCCAGCCTGCAGGGGCCCTCCAGGTGGGCATAGTGGACCAGGTGGCGCCCGAGAACCAGGTGCAGAGCACAGCGCTCTCAGCGATGGCCGAGTGGCTGGGCATTCCAGACCATGCTCGACAGTTGACCAAGGCCATGATGTGAAAAGCCATAGCAGACCGCCTGATGAAACAGCGTGACGCGCACATCCAGAACTTTGTCAACTTCCTCTCCAGAGACTCCATTCAGAAGTTCCTGCAGGTGTACTTAGAAAGCTCAGAAAAAAGAAAGGCTAGGGTTCGGCTGCCAGAGGCTTTCAGTCTCGTGTACCCCCAGGGTTCCTCTTCCCCCAAGGGAGTCTTAA
>NW_007129790.1:2642-9843 GCF_000164805.1 Carlito syrichta
CAAGTTGCCCAGGCTGGTCTCGAACCTGTGGGCTCAGACAATCCTCTCACCTCGACCTCTCAAAGTGCTTGAATTACAGGCATGAGCCACCGCGCCTGACGTGTTTTGTTTTTTTTTAATTGTTTACAATGCCAACAGCACACGAATGTCACAGTATGAAGGATGCAAAGTGTGCAGCTCAGCAGTTTGAGGATGGCCGACTGGTTCTTCTGCTCAGTCTGGATTCACAGGCTATCATCCTGTTCAGTCAGTGAGACCAGCACCAGGCTTAATGCTCTGAAATTCTTAATAAATCAGGATTCAGGGACTCTGTGTTTTAGTTTGCATCCAGTCTTACAAATTGTGCATGGATACATTGTTTGGATTGTGACCTGAGTGAGGTTGCTACTGTTTCCTTTGAGCCTGACCATCTTGTGACCCATTGTTTTCAGCACCCAGATGAAAACAAATGACCACAAGGATTTAAACTGACATCTCTTGCAAGGGAATTTGAAAGTCGTGTATTGCATGACATCCCAGAAAATTGTGTCAGTATCTTTCTGGGGTTAATTCTGTGTCCTTTTGAAGAAGACATTTGGCATGGGAAATGGTTATTTTTAATTCTGATTATGTACTTTGGGAAATGGTTTTCACAGGAAGGAATATCAGTACTTCACCGCAGAGAAGTGGAGAGCTAAGCTTCCAGTGTCCTTTTAGGGGAAAGAGGAAGCTTGAAACGTGGTCCAGACTGGGGAGCCAGTGGTGATGCTGTGAGGTGTGAAGAGATCCCTTATTAGCAAGGAGCATCCAAAGAAGATTAAAATCTGGCCCCACATGACAACCCAAAGTCCTCACTCTTCTTACGATGAGCAGTGCCCCCTGCAGGCAGTTCTGTTGCCTGACTGGTCACCATTGGTGGATTGGGATTTCCCATGGGGGACAGGTAAGACCACTCCAGAGGGTCTCCTCTGTCCCCTTTTAGTGGCAGACTGGCCTGTGGCCTCTGCTACTGATCTTCGTTAGGCCAGACTGGCCAAGGCCTCTGTATAGAGTAGGTTGTCCTCCAAGCTCAGTGCTGGGGGCTCAGCTGAGTGAGGGAGAGAGGAGACAGAGGGTGCTGACTAAGGCTTGTCACCATCAAGCGAGGAGGCAGGTGTTCTTGTTTGTTTAGTAAATTGTTTTGGAAGGCGGTTACCAAGGAGGAGGCTTAGAAATGTATAGAGCAGTAATAGTGTCACAGCAATCATTGCACAGCCCCCAGAGTGATGACAACCCAGCGTGGTGGCTCACACCTGTTCCCAGCACTTTGGGAGGGTAAGTTGGGAAGTTTGCTTGAGCCCAGGAGTTTGATCATCATCTGGGCCACATAGCAAGACCTCATTTCTACAGAAATATCAACAAATTGGCTAGTTGTGGCAGCACACACCTTGGGAGGATGAGGTGGATGGATCACCTGAATCTAGGAGGTTAGGGCTGTGTTGAGCTGTGATCCTGCCATTGGACTCCAGCCTGGCGACAGAGTGAGACCCTGACTCAACAAAGAAAAAAAGTGATATATTTCAAAGACACTCCTAATTTGGATATATGTATTCTGCTATATCCAAATTGTGTATACTTATATCTTATTCATTAAAATAATTTAAAATTGCAGTTTCCAAGATAGCTATGTTAAGTATAGGGAGACACGTGGCTTAGAACAGTGGTCTCCAACCTTTTTGACATCAGGGACTGGTTTCATGGAAGGCAATTTTTGTGCAGACTAGGAGATGGTTCTGGAATGATTCAAGCACATAAAATTTATTGTGCATGTTATTATTGCATTGTAATATGTAATTAAATAATTATACAACTCACCAATAAAAAAAGAGATACAGACGGAAGTGGTAAATAAAATAATTAATGGGCCACGCATCAACTAAAATAATTGTTGGATTCTGACTTAAATCCTGCCACCAGATACAACTATACAATCGAAGTACATCAACTCACTTGCCACTCACTCATAAGAGTTTTGATAGGAGTCTTCAAGCAATTGATTTATTATGGTCACTGTGCAGTCATTTTACTGCTAATCTTAACCTGCATTTGCAGACACTCCCTGGCACTAGCATCACCTCCTCAGCCCCACCTCAGATCATCAGGTATTAGATTCTCATAAGGCACGCACAACGTATATCCCTCACATGTGCAGTTCACAGTAGGGTTCTTGCTCCTATGAGAATCTAATATCTCCATGGATCTGACAGGAGAAAGAGCTCAAGCGGCAATGCCAGTGATGGGGAGTGGCTGTAAATACAGATGAAGCTTCTGTCTGCTGCTCGCCTCCTGCTTTGCAAACTGGCTTCTAACAGGCCATAGACTGGTACCAGTTCTTCGCCCAGGGGTTGGGGACTCCTGGCTCAGAAGAAAGGATATGGACAGCATTATCAACCAACATGATTGATTAATTGATACTTCTAGAACACTCCATGTGATAGAAAATGTACCAAAATAGATTATATTCTGAACCATGAAAAAATGGTTTCATACAGTTAATGTAAAGTAATCATGAGAGAATTAAACTCTTAATAAAAGTCGGAAGATTTGAATAATACATTTGATCACAAATATATTAGAAACCATATCAGAAAAACCTCTGTCCGATCTCCAAATGTTGTAAAACATATTTTAATGCTTCTAAATTAACAGCAAGTTTAGAAATATTTTTTACCAATCTTTAAAATTATCAGGACATCTTGACCCCTCTTCAGGCTTCATCCCCTTGTCTCTGTATAGTAATAAAGTGAACCAGATGATTTCTAGGGTCATTTTAATAAGGTTTTTGTCAATTCTCTATCAGACTGTATAAATGTATACAAATATTAGTTTAAATAATGGGGTCAACTTTAGTCACATTTATAATTCTAGAAACCTTTGAAATTAATTGTGCTTGAATTAGAGTTACACAACCACTAGCCATTGTAGAGTTTCATCACATTGTAGTCATCTATTAAATTATGCCAGTTACTCAGAACATTCACAGACCTGAGAATTGTTGGGATAAATTTGCCTTCCATCAAACTCTGGGACTAAGGGTTTTTTAGGAATTGTCCTTGGGAACTTTTGGAAATAAAAGAAGACAGAGAAAACAGAGAAAATTAGAGAGAGTAGAATAGAAAGTTTGTCAATAAAGTTTAGGAATTATTAAAACAAATTTTTACAAAACATAATTAGACTTGAATACAGGTCTGTTGCAATATGCTAAATAATTCAGAACCTGAAGATGAAGATTGAGAGTTCATCTGCTTGGATTTTAACTCAGCTATTTGCTAGCAAAAATTCTTCCCCTGTCACAGAAACCAAGAATTCTGCAGGAATTGATGACCCTGAGTGTTGAAGTGGATGCATTCTTTGGTGCCTTATTCTCATTGAAGTCATGGGAATTGGATGCATTTAGGCACTTTGTAGAAACCTGGTGTTTGTCTCATTGAATGAATGTCTTTATGGGAAAATGGACTTTTTAGGGAACAATAAAAGCTGCTGTGACCAAAAACCAAATAAGAATTTATTAAATGTTAGTGATTACTATTCTTGTCTCTTAGGGACCTCTGAACAATAGACACATTTCCTTGAATAGGTAACAATAAATGCAATCTAATTCTTCTTCAAAGAGTTTACATGGGATAAAGGAAGAAGGAAAGAGCAGTATGAAATTGATTCAGAGAGGCTGAAATGTAGTACAGCAGAGTCACTAGATCTGGAGGACTGTCAACAGAGGCACTGCAACAGCATGTGCATCACGGCATGCTAGCCTCATTCTCCTGGGAGTGTGACCACTGAACTTGTATTGTCTGATCATGTGCTCCAGTATATTCTCATGACTGAAGGCCTTTGTGTGTACTCAGACACATATTCTTGGAGTTATACCTTAGTGTTATGTACCTTTTTTGCTTTACAGAATGATGTCTATTTCAGCAGAACTTTTAATTAGTATATGGCCTACAAGAACACAGCTGGTAATTACTGTTATTTTTATATCTATTATCTTTTTGTGTGTAATTCTATTTTTACAATATGTTTGTTGAATTTTTATGTAAACATTCATATATTATCTATGAATATGGATATTTTTTCCCCATCTGTATGCTTTTTGTTTGTTGGCTATATTGTACTGGCTGGAGGGTTCAATTCAATGTTGAAGAGGAGTAGTGACTACAAAAATTCCTATCACATTCTTAAATTTAAGGAGTTTCCCTGCCGCTAAACTGTTAATTTTAATTATCATACTTTTGATAGACTCCTTTAGCACTTCAAGCAATATACCTTCTATTCTTTGTTGCTTAGTGTTTGAATCCAAAAACAGTACTAAATTTGACCAAATGATTTTTCTATATCTAGAGCTGTGTCATTCTTCATTAATTTCTCAGTGCCATAAATACATTACTTTTGCAGTACTTCAAGTATGTTACTTCTGTGTCTTTTGGCTTATAAAGTTTTTGATGAAAAGTCTGTTGTTTTTACTTTTGTTCTAAAGTGAAATAATCATTGCATCTCAAAATGAACCTATCTTGAATATTAATATTTTTCTTTTAAACATATTTCTGTACTCAGTGTACTGTGTATTTTATTAGAAATTGTCTTTGTAGGTTTTATAAGTGTAGATTTGAATTTTTCTCTTCCATGTTTTTCTTGTCTAATTCTTTATAAAAATTACTGTATTCTTACTTCTCATGAATAATCTAAATTTCCTGAAAGAATAATATTGTCAAACACCATTCTTTTTGAGTGCTTATCTTGCACCCAAATCACTTCTTTATTAAAATGTCTATACAAATCTTTGCCCACATTTTATTGAGTTTTTTTTTTTAATTATTGAGAGTGTGTTTACATGTAATAAAGTGAAGTTCTCTCACAGATGTTTTCCAAATATTTTCTCTTTTTCTATGGTTTATTTTTTATATCTTTAGGAAAGCAAATTGTCTTAGTTTTGATGAAAATCAATGCATATTTTTTAAAAATTTATTTTGAGGTTGGTGGCTCAAGTTTGTAATCCTAGCACTTTGGGAGGCAGAAGTTAGATGATTGCCTGACCCCACGGGTTCGAGAACAGCCTGGGCAACTTGGTGAGACCTCACTGCTACAATAAATTTAAAAATTAGCTGGGTGTGGTAGCACGTGCCTGTAATTCTGGCTACTTGGACGGCTGTGGTGGAAGGATGTCTTGAGTCCAGCAGGTCCATTCTGGGGTGGCTGTGAGTGTGCCACTCACTCCAGTCTGGGTGATGGAGTGAGACTCCAACTCAAAAAATAATAATTATTATTTTGAATTCTACCTTAAAAATTTTGCCTTTCCTGGGTTTCCAATATATTTTAAAAAATACTTTATAACATTAGGTTTTATACCTAGGTCTTTAATTCAGTTTTAAAATATGATTCAAAATAAGATTTCAAGATACTTTTTTGCATAAGAAGATCCCTTTAAAAGATGTGTGAATTTCTGGACCCACAATGTTCTATTATTCTACATTTCCAGTCTTTTTCTTTTAATGAAATTCATTGCTTTTCTAGTTAATAAAGCTTGAAACTTAGATTTTGATTTGTCTGCATTTTTAAAATATGAACTTTTAAGTAAAGAAATACTGGAGCCATGTCCCACAAAGTTTGTATTTTATGTTTCCATTTGTTCAATTCCAGATAATCCTGCATTTTCTTGTGATCTCTTTTTGACAATGTGGTTACTTTAGAAATCTGTTGTTCAATTTCAGTAATTGAAATGTATAAAGATCCTTTTTAATTATTAATTTCTGTTTTAATACATGGTAGTGAGATAATATACTTTGTGTGATTTTAATAGTTTAAAATATATTTATGTTTGTTTTATGGTCCAGAATATGGTCTATCCTGGCGAATGCTTCATGTCTACTTTAAAGGTGTGTTTGCTATCGTTGGACAGGGTATTTTCCAAATTAGATTAGCTTAGTGTTTTTCAAGTGTTCTATATACTTCCTATATTGTTGCCCGACATGTTTTATTAGTTACAGAGAGAGCAGTGATGAGGTTTGACACACTCTTTTTAGGTATCTTCTTTTTTTTTTTTTTTTTTTGAATATGTGATCAATACCCTCAGAAGAGAATCACTTTTATTTAAAAAGTTATTTATTTTTATGTATTTTATTTTATTATTACTAGTTTTAAAATATTTATTTTAAAGATGTTGGGTACAATTCAGGGTTAAGTATACCAGTGATCATTGTACAGGTCCCTTTCATTTCTACCAGTTTTTGTTTTCATGTATTTTCAATGTCTGTTGTTTTGTTCAGAAACTTTTAGGATTGTTAGTTGAAAGGGTAAAATTGGTAAAGTCAAAATAGAGTACCTTAGCTAATGTGCAGACATTTAAACGCAACCATTCAAAAACATATGTAGGATATAATTCAGGATTTGGTAGATAAGTGGTCACAATACAGGTACAGTTTGCACCTCCCTTTGGTCCCCACATCACCTGGTTTGGAATCAGTTACCCTTATTGATATTAAGTACCCCTCCCTCTTCACTCTTCTGGCAGTTTCCCACTACTGCCAAATCCTTTCTTATAGTATTATGATAAATGTTCAGTGTCTGCTTATGAGTGAGACATGTGGTACTCAGTTCTTTGTTTCTGTGATAGGTCACTGAGTATTTTAGACTTTAAATCCATTCATGTTGTTCTGAAGTTCATATTTTGTCTTTCTTTATGGCTGTGTAATAGTCCATCGTGTTATGTACCACGATTAAAAAAATCTAGTCCACTTTCATTGGGCAGCACTGTAGGTTCCTTGTTTTTACTGTGTCAATAATGCTGCAAAAACATGTGTGTACAGATATCTTTTTTATAGAATAATCTGAGGATCCCTGGGTATACTTCCCGAAGCGGGATTGCTGGGATGTATGGAAGGTCAATTTTTAGATCTTTTAGGAATTGCCACACTGCTTTTCACAGAGGTTGTACTAGTTTACACTCTTACCAGCTGTATAGAAGCATTCCCTTTTCTCTTCCAGAATCTGTTGTTTTTTGTTTTATTACAGATGGCCATTCTTAGGTGGTATTGTAATTTTGATTTGCGTTTCTCTGGTGATCAGTGAGGCTGAGCATTTTTTCATGTGTCTGTTGGCTGTTCATATATTCTTTTGAGTGGTGTCTATTCATGTCTTCTGCCTATTTTTTAATGGGGCTGTTTATTTATTTCATTCAGCATGTTTGAGT
>NW_007129791.1:0-11645 GCF_000164805.1 Carlito syrichta
CAAAGAAGAGCCGTGAAGTGATTCCTTTAAGTCAAAAAATGAAAGTTCTCAATTAACATGGCAAAAAAAAAGATAAGAAAAGAAAGAAAATACACTAAAGTTGCTGATACTTAGGGTAAGAACAAACCTTGTAAGTGTGAAATTGTGGAGATGGGAAGAGAAGTTTGCTAGCTTTGCTGTTGCAACTCAAACTGCAAAGAAATATAGAGAATTTATCGCTATCTGAGGGTTCAAGCATTTGCTGAGGGTCTTGGAATGTATTCTCTGTCAAAAAGTGGAGAATACCTGATGGAAGTGTGAAGAAAGTTTTCCAGTCTGTAAACAAATTATTCCAGAGGAGAATGTATCATGTCACCAGTGAAGGAAGAGAAATAGAAATGGGCAGTCATTGGGCGTATATATACTGGATCATTTTTTCCTCCTAATTTATGAAAAATACATGATTGTAAAAAGCAAAAACTATAACATTGTGTATGTGTGAAAGGAGATTTCCTTACTTTGGCCTCTCTTATAAAGGCTGTAAAGAAGAATCTGTTTCTTTTCTCTCTCCTGGCTTTCAGTTGTTGCCAGCAATACTTGGTGTTCCTTGATTGAAGACATATCACTCCAGTCTCTGCGTCTGTCTTCACATGGCCTTCTCCCTACGTGTCTGCCTGTGCTTCCACATTTTCTGTCCTCTGTGCTGGTCTCTACACTCAAATCTTCCTCTTCTAAGGACACCAGCCATTGGATTAGGGTTCATTGCAGTAGGCCAGTGTGACCTCATCTTAACTTCATTACATCTGAAAAAACCAATTTCTAAAACCAGTTACATTTATAGGAACCGGTAGTTAGGGTTTGAACATTTCTTTTGAGATGAGAGTTCTGCTTAAAATAAAGGGAAACTAGGTGCAGAAAATACAATGTTCACTGTAGCCAAGGACACAACACACCCACTTTTTCTTTCCAATTTTTCTACTAAATTGTTAAAACCAACGGGACTCCTTGACACCTCTTCAGGCTTCAGTGCCCTTGTCTATACAGTAATAATGTGGACCAGATGATTTCTAGGGTCATTTAAATAAGATTCTATCATTCAATAATACAATTTTTTAGCAATTGTCTATCAGTATAAATGTATACGAATATTAGTATAAATCATGGTGTTAACTTTAGTCACATTTATAGTTCTAGAATCCTTTGGAATTAATTGTGCTTGAATTAGAGTTACAAAGCCACTAGCCATTGTAGAGTTTCATCATGTTGTAGTCATCTATTAAATTATACCAGTTACTCAGGAACATATAAAGTTGCTATATAATACCAGGACAATTATTTTTCTTGAAATATTCACATAAAATAGTCACAAATACATTAGTTCTTCAGGATTGATTTTCAGCAAATCCTTATTTTAATCACCTCTTATAATTAATATAAAGGACAAATACTTGTGTCTATTTTGACAATAATCTAAGTCTTCTTGTGTGTTATAGTTGTCTGTATAATACAATCAATATTTTAAATTGTAGTTGATCTCATTTCCTTTTTGTTGTTAGAGAATTCATAAGGTCATATGAGTTTTGTGCTAAATTTTATCTGAGTTCATTGTAATTTCTTTGACTTCCCTGTCTCGCTCGTGTAATTTTTAAAAATCAATTGAATTGTTTTATTATGTTTTTATAATATTTATAATCTATACAATGCCTTAGTTATAATAGTATTCAAGCACTTTTCTTTAACTTCTTTTATGTAAAATGAAGAAAACATTGCTGGCAACCTTTGTAATGCTGCTGATGTTCTTGTGTGCATTGGCAGGGGCTTGGCTCCAGGTCCCCAAGGCCACCCCTTGCCTTGGCACCTTGCAGGGAGGATTAGCATCCTCGTCCACCCTGGGCCATGCAGATGTCCACGCAACATGTCCGCTGTTGCCAGGGTGGCCTCAGCACCATGTGCACTGCGACCCTACCTGCACTACACATGGCTGGAGAAGCCTGTCGGAACCTGGCTCTTGGATGTGCCATTCACCTGAAGCCCTGGTTTGGCAACGGAACCAGGTGGATTTCCAGATTGGTGCATGCTGTCCCTTTTTGGCACTGGAACCGTTCAATGCATGCAGCAGGCTGTACTGTTAATGGCATGTGGAACCGGCACTGTGATGAAAGGAACTCAAGAATACCAAATCTTCCAAGAGCCGCTGGAGACATTTCAACTCTTCTGTCCTTTGTTTTTCTTGGAGGAAGCTGACCTTGGCTGCAGGGTTTTCTCCTGTGTCTGAATTGCTCCATTCTAGCTCTGAGAGCAGCATCCTTACTACTTGTCTATTCCTACCCAATAATGAAAAGAGAGACACAGTGACCTCTATTAGTCCTGGGTTGACATTTAAGTGGGATGCGTTACTTGGCTGGTCTGCCATCAAGGGTTCCTGTGAGCCATTCGTTTGCCTCTTTATTTTCTAGAGTCATGTGGACACTCATTTATGCACTGTGTGTGCCCATCAGGACAAAAGAGACGACACTGTGATTGGCCTGAAGTCCATGGTGCTGTGGTTTGGGGAGGACACAAAGCTCTGGCTGGATGACTTTGTCATGGTGATTCTGGGAGCCCTGGGCCTGGTGGTCATGAACAGCAGCCAGACCTCCCCCTACTATGCCGCGCTGGGCACTGTAGGTGCCCAACTGGCTCACCAGTTTTACACTCTGAACATCCACAGACCTGAGGACTATTGAGATAAATTTACTTCCAATAAAACTCTAGAACTAACAGTTTTTTTAGGGATTGTCATTATTATTCTTATCTCATAGAAACCTTAAATCAATGGCACACTCCTTTAATAGATAATAATAAATCCAATCTAGTTCTTCATTAGAGAGTTTTTGTGGGATGAAGAAAGAAGGAAAGAGCAGTTTGAAACTCATGCAGAGAGGCTGAAATGCAAAACGGCAGAGTCACTAGTCCAGGAGGACAGTCAGCAGAGCTACTGCAACAGCGAGTGAAGCATGGAAGGCTAGCCTCATTCTCCCCAGTGTGTGATCATTGAAACTGCATTGTTTGCATTTGTGCTCCAGTGTATTCTCATGGCCTAAGGCCTTTGATGTACACTGACATCCATTCTTAGAGTTATAGCTGAGTGTTGCATAATATTTTGCTTTCCCAGAATGATGTCATTTTCAACAGAACTTTTAATTTGTATTTGGCATACAGGAACACAACTGGTTAATTGATGTTCTTATATGTATTGTCTTTCTGTGTGTAATTCTATTTTCTAATATGTTTCTTTAATTTTTATGTAAACATTCTTTTATTATCTATTCATGTGAGTAGTTTTCCCCCATCTGTATGTTATATTTTTTTGTTTGTTATGCTGTACTGGCTGTAGGGCTCAATTCAATGTTGAAGAGGAGTAGTGACCATAGAAATTCCTATCACATTCTTAAATTAAGGAGTTTCTCTGCCATTATACTGTTAATTTCCATATTTTTATAGACCCCTTTACCATATCAAGTAATTTGCCTTCTATTCTTTGTTTGCTAATAGCTTGAATCCAAAAATCAGTAATCAGAACTGAATTTGAATAAAAGCTTTTTCTGTGTCTAGAGCTGTGTCATTCTTCATTAATTTCTCAGTGTCATAAATGTTTCAGTTTTTTTCAGTACTTCCAAGATGTCACTTCTATGTCTTTTGGCTTATAATGTTTCTGATGAGAAGTCTGTTGTTCTTCCTATCTTTGTTGTAAAGTGAAATAATCATTACATTTCAGAAATGAACCTATCTTGAATATTAGTATTATTCTTTTAAACATGTTTCTGGACTCCATGTTTTGTATATTGTACTAGAAATTTTGCTTGTGTGTTCTATATTTGTTGATTTGAATTTTTCTGCTCCATGTTTTTCTTGTCTAATTCATCATAAAATTTATTGTATTCTTCTCATGAATAATCTGAATTTCCCTCATGAATAATATGTCAACATCGTATTTATATGCTTATCTTGCATGCATATCTCTTTTTATAAACTATCTAGACAAACCTTTGCCCACATTTTATTGAGTTTTATTTCAGTTATTGAGAGTGTGTTTACATGTGATGAAGTCCAGTTCTTTTTTTTTTTTTTTTTGAGTTGGAGTCTCACTCTGTCGCCCAGACTGGAGTGCAGTGGCATGCTCCCAGCCACCATAGCCTCCACCTCCTGGCTCCAGCGATCCTTCTGCCTCAGCCTTCCAAGTAGCCAGAACTACAGGTGCGCGCTACCAGCCTGGCTGATTTTTTATTTATTGTAGAGACAAGGTCTCACCAAGTTGCCCGGATGGGTCTCGAACCCGCAGGGTCAGGCAATCCACTTGCCTCAGCTTCCCGAAGCGCTGGGATTACAGGCTGAGCCACTGAGCCTGGCCAAATCCAGTTCACTTATTTAGCAGACATGTTTGACAAATATTTTCTCCTCTTCTGTGTTTTTTTTTATAAGTGACTTTTAAAAAACCAAATTGTCTTAGTCTTGATGAAAACCAATATAACTTTAACAAAAGTTTATTTTGTATCTTACCTAATAAACTTTGCCTTATCTGGATTCCCATTTTTTTTTTTTTTAGTGCAGTGGCCACTCCGGGCCACCGCAGCCTCGACCTGCTGGGCTCCGGCGATCCTTCCGCCTCAGACTTCCAAGTAGCTGGAACTACAGAAACGCGCCACCACGCCCAGCTGATTTTTTGATTTATTGTAGAATAAAGATACAAGCCGGGCTCGGTGGCTCAGCCTGTAAACCCGCGCCTTGGGAGGCTGAGGTGAGTGGATTGCGGGAGCCCGCGGGTTCGAGACCCACCTGGGCAACTTGGCAAGACCTCATCTCTACAATAAATCAAAAATTAGCTGGGCGTGGTAGCGCGCTCCTGTAGTTCCAGCTACTCGGAAGGCTGAGGCGGAAGGATCGCCGGAGCCCAGCAGGTCGAGGCTGCGGGCCGGGAGCGGCCACTGCACTCCAGTCTGGGGGACAGAGTGAGACTCCAACTCAAAAAAAAAAAAAAAAAAGTACTTTACAGCATTGGGTTTTACACCTACGTCTTTAGCTCATTTTAAAAATATGATTTAAAATCGGGGGCAAGATACTTTTTTGCATAAGACATTCAATTTTTCCAAAACTGTTGCAAAAGCTGAAATCCCTTCAAAAGATCAAAAGATGTGTAAATTTCTGGACCCCCTGTATTCTTCTGAGTTCTAATAATGAAATTCATTGCTTTTCTTTTAATTAAGCTGAAAACTTAGATTTTGATTTATCTATATCTTTTAGTTATACACTCTAAAGTAAAAAGCGAGGCTTGTCCCACAAAGTCAGTATTTTATGTTTTCATTTGTTCAAATCCAAATATTTCCCAAATTTTCTTGTGAACTCTTTTAACAGGAGGTTAATTTAGAAATGTGTTATTCATTTTCTACAACTGGAATTTAGAAAGATACTTTTTAATTATTAATTTCTGCTTTAATACATGGTAGTGAGGAAATATATTTTGTGTGATTTTAATACTTTAACATGTATTTACATTAGTTTTATAGCCCAGAACGTGGTCTATCCTGGCCAATGCTTTGTGTTTACTTTAAAAGTGTGTTTGCTATTGTTGGACAGGGTATTCTCTACATTAGATTTACTTAATTTAGTGTTTTTCAAGTGTTCTATCTACTTACTCTATTGTTGCCCAATGTGTTCTATTAGTTACAGAGAGAGGAGTGATAACAGTTGACACAATATTTGTGGGTGTCTTGTTTCCCTTTCATTTCTTTCTTTCTTTTTGAATATGTGACAATATCCTCAGAAGACTTAGTAAAAAGTTATTTCTTTTCTAAATTTATTTTAAATTTATTTATTTTTTAAATTTTATTTTTAATGATTTGGGGGACATTAAGATTATGTATACAAATGGTCATTGTACAGGTCCTTTTCATTTCCACCAGTTTTTGTTTTTATGTATTTTCAATATCTGTTGGTTTGTGTAGACACTTTTAGGATTGTAAGTTGAAAGGGTAAAATTGGTAAAGTGAAAATGGAGTTGCCTTAGCTAAAGTGCAGACATTTGAAAAGAGTCATATTTTTAAAAAAATATGTAGAGTACAATTAAGGATTAGGTAGATAAATGGTCATCACACAGGTATAGTTTGGGCCTCCCTTTGGTCCCCACTTCATCTGGTTTGTGATCAGGTACGCTTATTGACGTTAAGTGCCTCCTGGGCCCCCCCGTCAATGTCCCACTGCTGACAATTGCTTTCTTATAGTATTATGATAAATGTTCAGGGTTTGCTTATGAGTGACAACATGTGGTACTCAGTCCTTTGTTTCTGTGGTAGGTCACTGAGTATTATAGATTCTAAATCCATCAAAGTTTCTCTGAAGTCCACAATTTTGTCTTTCTTTATGGCTGCATAATATTCCAACATGTTATGTACCACATGTTGAAAATCCAGTCCACTTTCAATAGACAGCACCATTGCTTGCATGTTTTTCCTATTTGAATAATGCTGCAATAAACATGTTTTCCTATGTGACTAATGCTGCCATAAACACGTGTGTGCAAATATCTTTTTTTATACAATGATTTAAGTTCCTCTGGGTATATTCTCAGATGGGGGATGGCTGGGTTGTATGGAAGGTCAATTTTTGAGCTTTTAGGGTCACCATACTGCTTTTCACAGAGGTTGTACTAGTTTACACTCCCACCAAAAGTACGGAAGCATCCCCTTTTCTCTGTCAGAGTTTGTTGTTTTTTGTTTTATTAATGATGGCCATTCTTACTGGAGTTAGGTTGTATCCCAATTTTGATTTGCATTTCTCTGATGATTAGTGAGACTGAGCATTTTGTCATGTGTCTGTTGGCTGCTCATATCTTCTTTTGAGAAGTGTGTATTCTTGTCTTTTGCCCATTTTTTAATGGAGTGTTTTTCCTTTTGGCACGCTTGAGTTCTTTGTAGATCCTAGATGTTAGGCCTTGTAAGATATAGAGTTGCCAAATATTTTTTCCCATTCTGTGGGCTATTTACCCACTCTCTTGATGGTTTCTTTTGCTTTGCAGAAGCTTTTCCTACTTGTCTATTTTATCTTTTATGGCATGGGCATCTGGGATTCTGATCAGGAATTGGTTCCCTCTTCCAATGTCCATAAGAGTGTCTCTTGTGGGTTCTTTAAGATTCTTATAGTTTGCAGTTTTACATTTAGGTCTTTGATCCATTTGAGTTGATATTTGGAAAGCTGCCATTGTAACTGAGTTTTTTTCCCTTCTTCTCACATGATATTCTAGTTACTTATTGTTCTCCACACACATCCTGCCCTATAATCATTAGTCAAAGACAAACCCACTTAACAAGGGATAGCTATTGATAACTGTTTTGTAACTTGTATGTGTAGTTTGTACTAATTACTCTTTCATTCTAAATATCTGTCTCCCAGAAATGGTGAACCAGGCTAACCCCACCAATTGTAATCAGCCTCCTGTGATTGCCCACCAGCCCACCAGTGGAATCACAGGACTACTTGCCTTGACAAAGGCCAAGAAGGCAAGATTGGTGCTATCAACACCCAAGAATGCAGTTACTGGAGATTTTAACTAGCTCTGCTTCCTTATAAAAATTTGTAAAACCCTCTCTGCTTAAAGCATATGCCATGCTTGCCTGTGAGCCTTGGTCCCTATGTGTTGCGGAAGGTGGATAATAGACTTATTTTTCTTTTTGCAAATATTTGTTTAATTACCTTGGCACTAATAATCTTGCCTCAGTTTATCCTTAAATTAGTCTTCTTGAGGAATTGATGCTATTACCATTATATAAGTATTTCATTGTCAGTGATATATTATGTTATTCATGTATATATATATATATATATATATATATGATGTCTTTTTCTTTGTTATTTTTCGAGACAGGGCTTTACTTTGTTGCACAGGCTGGAGTGCAGTGGTGTAATCGTGTTCATACAGCCTCAAACTCTGAGGCTCAAGTGATCCTCCTGCCTCATCCTCTCCAGTGGAGGGACTTTAGATACTCATCATTTTGACTGGCTAAATTTTCTATGTTTTGTAGAGTTGGCATCTCACTTTGTTGATTTGCCTGGTCTTGAACTGTTCGCCTCCAGAAGTCCACCTATCTCAGCCTCCCAAAGTGCTGGAGTACAGGTATGAGCTACAGTGCCTGGTTCTATTTATTTCCATTTCCTCCCCTTCATCTATTGGGTATTGTTGTTTCTGCCCTTTTTGAAATCCTGAGAATTCTGAAATCTCCACCACCTGGAGTATTTTGTGATTGTATGCCACCATCCTGATAACATCACTATCTTGAGCTCACACAGAAAAATAACTGAAATAAATACAACTTCTTTGTAAACTTATGTTTTTGTCATTCTTATGTCCTGTGTCCCTAGGTATTCAAGGTTTTGTATTCTCTTTATATAAGAACTGAACTCATTTCTGCTTCTGAATGTTATCATGTTTACTATATCTTTCTACACATCTCTAAAACTGGATTCTGACTTAGTTCATGCTGAATAACAGCTACATGTTGCATATCATCTTTATTTCATTAGGCTCTTCTGAATTTTTGAGATGAGAACTGTACTATGTCTATTACACAAGAGAGGAAACTGAGGTTTAATTGATAGAGAGAACTTGGCTGGGTACATGAACAGTAAATTGTGGGTGTGCATTTCAGAATCATATCTTTTTTCTTTTCATTCAGTAAGACTTACTGATGTCCTACAAGTGCCAGGTTCTGTTCTTCTATATCTTCTATATGATTTACGAGTTTGTTTAGGGAATATGGCAGGAACAATAAAGAATGTATCCTCATCTTCTAGTAGGGAATGTAGGCAAACAAAAATTAGCAAATATGTAAATACAAGTATAAACATGTAAATACAAATTAAGTGAATGGGTAAAATAAATACTATGTAGGGTAAGTACTACAGAGAAATGGAATGCAGGGAAGGAAGATGAAGAGTGTTTACCGGTGGGAGGGGGTTGAATTTTGCAATCATAGTTAAGGTGAAATTTAAGAAGGAATATTATAAGGTTCTCAAAAACAACAATGTGCATATCTAGGAAATGAGTATACGGGGTAGAGGGAATTGCCAGATAGGAAGGCCATGAGGCAAGAACTTCCATAGAGTACTCAGGGAACAGAAATGGCAGTGTATTGGGGGAGAGTCCACTTATTGTGAATAGTAGGAGAAAATGAAATCAGAAAGAAAATGGAGGGCTGAGATTCTCAGGGCTTTAAAGGCATTTTGAGGCCTTGGCTTTTCCTTATCATAAACCATTGAGAGGTTTGAATGATATGATCTGACTTTATGTTCTGGCAGAAGCTCTCTGGATGCCATGGTGATTAGATACTGCTGGAGAATGAGGACAAAACTGGGAAGAATCATTGATTCAAAGAACTGATTTCCTCAAGCTGTTAGATCAGGGATTGCCAACAATAGGCCCACAGATCATTTTGTGTGACCTGCAAGTTCATTTTGTGAGGCAAGAATGATCCTTACGTGTTGAAAGGGTATTTAAGAAGTAAAGGGAAGAGGAAACACAGGAGGAGGAGGAGAAGGAGAAAACAAGTGGTGAGGAAGAAGAGAGGTAGCTATAGAAACTAGATATGCACCACAAAGCCAAAAATCTAAATCTTTTGTTGCCAAAAACTGAAGTAAAGCACCTGACTGCAGCTTTTCAACAAAATTCAAGGGAGGAATACATAAGTAACTTAGTTGCTAAATATATTATAAAGTGATAGGTGTTGAGAAGTATCTATGGCTTCATTCCCAAACTTCACAAAAAAGGCCATTCATTCCATTGAGTTATTGAACAATATTCTTGATTCCAAAACAGTTAAATAAAAGGCACTGTGAAATGTCAACAATATAATAAAGTAGTATATAGCAAGAAGAAAATAATAACAGAAAATAACACAAAAACTGAAATATTTTCATGCAACTTACTGAATTTAATCTTCAAATCAACAACATGTGATAGGTAAAATTGCCTCACTAGAAATGATCATATCCTAAATCCTTAATGATTTGTTGCTCAAGGAATAACATGTCTGTAATTTATTGTTTTATAAAGTTTGACATGTGGTCATGGGTTTTCAGAGTTTCTATAAATAATCTAGGTCCAACGTGTGTTTCAGTTTGCTATTTTTTTTCAGTCAAACAAAATCAAGAGTTTATTCCTTACTGAACTCTCCTAATACAATATTAAATAACTGTAGTTAAATGCCATTACTTTAAACCAATTCTGCTCCTGGAAAGGTTAGAAAGGGCTTATATTATTTCTCCTCTTTGTAAACAGAATTTAGGTCTGAGCCAAACTGTTTTGTGTCTTAACAACTTCAGCCTTGTTGGGGATGGAAGTCCATATTGTCTCTGACTTACCATTAAAGAAATAATATGAGCAGAAGGCAAAAAACAATTGTGTAGTATGTTAATTATGTGAATGTAATTTTAAGATATATTTTGTAAAATAAAGCATAGAAAAATATTTTTACTGCTCCCTGATCCTTGTTTTCTGACTCTTGGTTTTGCATGTCATTTGGTACACAAACTCAGCCCAAGTGAAAAAAGAAATCACTAAATAACCCAAGAAACAAGTTTTAAAATAGATGAAGTCATGCATATGACATTCCAAATCTCTTTTGTCATGCTGAAACTTCCAATGCCTAGGAACATGATCCATGTTTTCCAAGAGAGTCCACGTTTCTTCTCTTGGGCAGAAGAATATCCAGCATTCTATTTAGTTGGTAGCAATGTGTAGGGAAGAGTGGATGCTCACAATGAACACTTTTTGTTTATCATATTGTCATCCTATAATTGCTCCCCTATTAACTTGCAAAGAAATGATGTATTTGCATTCTAGACATATTCTAGGAAGGCCAAGAAACCGGCTTCTTATCTATATGAGAAAATGTACTACTGGTGAATTTCTTTCAGGAAAGACCAAAATTGATCTAGAATATAATCTTAGATATTTACATCCTTCAAGTACACCAAAAAACACACTAACACACAAACATCTGGGCTGCAAATTTGAATGAGAAGAGAAATGTGGTGTGATGCTGCAGCGACCATCGGGGTTCCCTGCCCTATATTTTCTGGGGAGACTGGAGCTAGTGCCGACCACGGGCAATTTAGGAGTTGAAGTAAAGACCTTTTCCTAGGCGGGCAGGGGCTCATTATAGATATGCCACCGTGCTAATTACTCGAAGTGCTACAGGGGAAAAAACGATAACGCATGACGTGTACATGATGAGGAGGCACTCAGGCCAGATCATGCATTCTGGAATCACACAGCCAGCGTTCAAAGACTCACTGGGTCACGATCTGCAGGCATCACTGGGGAACAAGCTACAGCTAAAGTGATTTTATCCGATTTTAAAAAATGTATAGACCCCGCCTATTGGGAAGAGGTGGCATAGCGGGCAGCATCCACTCAGGTCCGACCACCGCACGACCTCCTCGGAACCCTTCTCGGCTAGACCAGGGTGGGGTGGAGATGGGAGAGGGCCGGGAGGGGCCCGGCAGGGCCTGTGTGGCTCCTGGGCTGCGCTTGAGGCGGCTTCGCCCCGCAACCCGGAGGGCCGCCGAGGTCCCGAGCCAGGCCGCCCCTCCCTGCACCCCACCCCGCCACGCCCCGGAGAGCCCGCCATTGCCAG
>NW_007129792.1:0-793 GCF_000164805.1 Carlito syrichta
AATGTAAGCCTGGAACAAAGGCATAAATATATCACTATCCTCATAATTATATACTTACATATAAGTATACTTACATATAAGCACCCCTAGTGCTTCTTATCTTGACATTCTATGGCCCAGGTTCATGGGTCTATTATCAAATATTGTTGACCATTCATAGAATCACATAGACTAATTGTTAACCACACTCAATTTTTGTTACTTCTTAATACTTGTTCAAATATTTTTAAAAGCTTTTCGCCCAGTTATATTAAAATAGAAAATAATATAAAATCTTCAGTTTGGCGACTGGTGGTCTCACCCCTACTCAGTGAAGGTACTGAACCGAATGGTCACCTTCCTTTATGTGGGTACTGGTCCATCCGCCACCTTTCTGCTTCCAGGTGCTCTGGCCTTTTTCATCCTGCGTAGTGGCCAAAGTTTAGACTGGTGGGAGTCACTTCCAACACGAATGGTAGAGTTGGAGGGTTGGGATCAACGCCGGGGGAGTGATCCACGTCTGCCTCCCAGTCTTGGGCTGGACAGTGTCCTGGCCCATCTTCTTCAAGTCTGGGCCACTGGGCAGCAAGACAGGAGCACCGCAAAAGGTCATTGTTGTGCTCCGTCCTACCATTCCAGCCACTCTAAGGCCAGGGAGGGTGTGTGTGCAGGGCACGATCCCGGAGCTGGCTCGGCAGTCCCTGGACTTCGGGGAAGGCCCTGGGCAGGGAAGGCGTCTGGGCGCGCGACGAGCCTGCAGGGTGCCGGAGCGGTCGGACGCACCAGCCAGAGCTAAAGATGCGGAGTGCACCGA
>NW_007129793.1:0-1619 GCF_000164805.1 Carlito syrichta
CCGGCCTTTTGCTAAGAAAAAATAAGAAATCTGTTTTACACGGTTCCTCTATCAAAAAATCTGCATGGCGTCTTACTAAGTGCTAAACAAGGCTCAGTGTTTCAAAACAGGAATCTAGGAAAAGAGTCCTCATGTACAGGACACTACACGGCCTGTAACTAGGGAAGAATAAAGAATCTTTGTTGAATGAGTCCTCATTCCGTAAATTCTCAGGGTGTCTACTATGGGACAAACAAGAAATAGGGCTTCGAGCTCCCCAAATATTTCAGAGCAATTTAGCATGCGGATATTACGAATCGGTCATTTCAGGACTCCAGCAACATTCTGGCCCTCTTGATAGTTGTAAACGCACTCCAAGTCCGTTAGATTCCTCGGAACAACTAAGGCCAGATTCCAGGACAAAAAGAATCTTCTTGTCATATTTGGATGTAAATATGGCTTTAAGATAACACTGCAATCCTTCAACTTCCGTTTCTCCTTTTATTTTGAGAAGGGAGAAGCGTTTTGCAGTTGCCAAATGTTTAGTACGTATTTTTAAAGGTAACCAGGAATCATGGATTCCACGTCCCTAGGTAACATCTGGCCACCTGTCTTTTTGTATACCGAGTTTGGAATCCACATCGACAGGGAAAATCAGGGCATCTTGCTGAGAACGAAAAGGGAATGCGGGTTCTTGGAGTTCTAAATTGCTGAAGTCTACAGGGTCAGTTGATACGGTTTAATCAGGAATCTGGGCTTCTAGGTCCCCACATTTTTAGGGTGTCTTGTTAAAGGGAAGCAGGAATCTTGGTTTCAAATTCCCCAGGAAGCTTCTGGGAGTCTTTCTATTGATATCCAAACAGCTTGAATTCTACATCTTCAGGAAATATCTCAGTGTCTTGCAGAGAATGAAGCAGGAGTCTGGGTAAAGGGAGTCTTCATATACAGGAAACTGCACTGTCTCTTGCTAATGATGAAATGTCATTTTAGATTCCCAGCAACCTTCTGGTCCTCTTGATTGAGGCAACCAAGAATCTATCCCTTAAATTTAGTTGGGTTCCGCGAGACTACTAAAACCAGATTCCTGGACTGAAATAATTATCTCGCCATATTTGTATGGAACTCTTGACTTAAGATGTACTCTGCAATCCTAAAACTTCCCTTTTTGCAGCTACGTGATATGGGCCTGGGGTTTTGAGTTTGCTGAGTATGTTGTACATATTTTTAAAGGTAACCCAAAATCACGGATTCCACGTCCCTGGAAAACAGCTGGGCATTTGTCTATTTTTATACAGAATTTTGGAATCCAGATATGCCAGGTAAAATCAGGGCATCTTGCTGAGAACGAGACAGGAATCCAGGTTCACGGAGTCCTCAATCGCCAAAATCTATAATGTTTCTTGATAAGGTTTAATGAGGAGTCTGGGTTGTAGGTCCCTACATTTTTCAGAGCTACTTGCTGCGTGGATACCTAAAATCTCTCAGTACAGATTCCAAAGAAGTTTATGGTCCTCTTGATAATTGTAATCGAGGATCTAGACCTACAACATCCGTTTGTTTCTTTTGAACATCTTCGGCCATAATACAGTTCCCTTGGAATCAATTGGCATTTTGCTACTAAATCCTTCACTTCAGGTTGG
>NW_007129794.1:0-727 GCF_000164805.1 Carlito syrichta
ATTTGTAAATGCTACTCAGGAATCTGGGAGTCCTGTTCCTCACATTTTTCAGAGCTAATTCCTACATCCTTGCCACAAATCTGAAATTACCGATCCCCAGGGACCTGCTGCTCCTCTTGTTAGTTGTAACAGAGAAACTGGCCATCTACTCCGCTTGTTTTACAGGAAGCTGGAAGGACAGATTCCCCAATCCAAGGAATCACCTCCCCATTTTATAATGTAATTTCCAGCTTCATGTTTTCCTCCTAAACCAGAAACTACTGCTGGAATTTCTGGTTGATAGTCAGAACTTGGTATTAGGAGTTTCCACATATTTTGGACATATTCTTAAAGAGGATCCAGCAATCTTGGATTCCAGGGCCCTGGTGGCCTTTTTGGTGTATGAGAAATGGTATATACGAATTTGTATTTGCACATCTCCAAGTAATGTACGAGAGTCTTATTGAGAACAAAATGAATCTGTGTTATGGGAGTCACCAATCCAAGAATTCTTCAGAGCCACATTGTAAGGGCCAATCTGGAATCTGGTCTTCTAATTTCCCACATTTTTGAGGGCTATTGTCCTCTGTGATATGACCATTTTGTCATTATAGATTCTCAGCAAACTTCTAGTAATCTTGATAGTTGTAACCGAGAATGTGTACCTACAAGTCCACTGGTTTCCTCAGGACAACAAAGGGCCGATTCTAGGACCCAAAGAATCTTCTCGCCATATTTGTGTGTTACT
>NW_007129795.1:0-796 GCF_000164805.1 Carlito syrichta
CCATCTACTCCGCTTGTTTTACAGGAAGCTGGAAGGACAGATTCCACAACCCAAGGAATCACCTCCCCATTTTATAATGTAATTCCCAGCTTCATGTTTTCCTCCTAAACCAGAAACTACTGCTGGAATTTCTGGTTGATAGTCAGAACTTGGTATTAGGAGTTTCCACATATTTTGGACATATTCTTAAAAGGGATCCAGCAATCTTGGATTCCAGGGCCCTAGTGGCCTTTTTGGTGTATGAGAATTGGTATATACGAATTTGTATTTGCACATCTCCAAGTAATGTACGAGAGTCTTATTGAGAACAAAATGAATCTGTGTTATGGGAGTCACCAATCCAAGAATTCTTCAGAGCCACATTATAAGGGCCAATCTGGAATCTGGTCTTCTAATTTCCCACATTTTTGAGGGCTATTGGCCTCTGTGATATGACCATTTTGTCATTATAGATTCTCAGCAAACTTCTAGTAATCTTGATAGTTGTAACCGAGAATGTGTACCTACAAGTCCACTGGTTTCCTCAGGACAACAAAGGGCCGATTCTAGGACCCAAAGAATCTTCTTGCCATATTTGTGAGTTACTTCCATCTTAAGATGTACCTCGCAATGCTGAATCTTCCGTTTGTCCATCTATTCAGATAGGGGCCTTGTGTTTTAAGGTTGTCAAATATCGATTGCATACTTTAAAGGGCAATCAGGAATCATGGATTCCAAGTCCCTAGGAAATTTCTGGGCATCTGTCTATTTGTATACCCAGTTTGGGTATCCACATCACAAGGGAAAATCAGGGCAG
>NW_007129796.1:0-858 GCF_000164805.1 Carlito syrichta
CAAGAAGAATTGAGACCCTAAATAGACCAATAACAATCAAGGAAATCGACCACGTAATAAGAAAACTTCCTACAAAAAAAAGCCCTGGTCCAGATGGCTTTCCAGCAGAATTCTACAAGACATTTAAGGAGGAGCTGATACCAATCCTACTGAAGGTATTCCAGGCGATTGAAAAAGATGGAACTCTCCCCAAATCATTTTACGAAGCCAACATCACATTGATACCCAAACCAGGTAAAGATCCAACAAAGAAAGAGAACTACAGGCCAATATCTTTGATGAACATAGATGCTAAAATTCTCAACAAGATCCTAGCAAACCGGATTCAGCAATACATCTCAAAAATCATCCATCATGACCAAGTAGGCTTCATTCCTGGCATGCAAGGCTGGTTCAATATTCGTAAAACCATAAATGTAATTAAATACATCAACAGATGTCAAAACAAAAACCACATGATCATATCACTAGATGCAGAAAAAGCTTTTGATAAAATCCAGCACCCCTTCTTGAGAAAAACCCTTGAACATCTAGGCATACGGGGAACATACCTCAAAATAGTAAAAGCCATCTACGAGAAACCCACAGCCAGCATACTCCTAAATGGACAAAAATTGGAACCAATTCCCCTGAAAACTGGAACTAGACAAGGATGCCCACTCTCTCCCCTCCTGTTCAACATAGTATTGGAAGTCCTGGCTAAAGCAATCAGAGAAGAGGAGGCAATCAGAGGTATTCAAATAGGAAAAGAGGAAGTCAAGTTATCTCTCTATGCCGATGATATGATGGTGTACCTTGAAAACCCAAGAGAATCTGTCAAAGGCCTCCTTACATTGATAAAAGCCTTTGGCAAATCTC
>NW_007129797.1:0-843 GCF_000164805.1 Carlito syrichta
GAATCGACCGCGTAATAAGAAAACTTCCTACAAAAAAAAGCCCTGGTCCAGATGGCTTTCCAGCAGAATTCTACAAGACATTTAAGGAGGAGCTGATACCAATCCTACTGAAGGTATTCCAGGCGATTGAAAAAGATGGAACTCTCCCCAAATCATTTTACGAAGCCAACATCACATTGATACCCAAGCCAGGTAAAGATCCAACAAAGAAAGAGAACTACAGGCCAATATCTTTGATGAACATAGATGCTAAAATTCTCAACAAGATCCTAGCAAACCGGATTCAGCAATACATCTCAAAAATCATCCATCATGACCAAGTAGGCTTCATTCCTGGCATGCAAGGCTGGTTCAATATTCGTAAAACCATAAATGTAATTAAATACATCAACAGATGTCAAAACAAAAACCACATGATCATATCACTAGATGCAGAAAAAGCTTTTGATAAAATCCAGCACCCCTTCTTGATAAAAACCCTTGAACATCTAGGCATACGGGGAACATACCTCAAAATAGTAAAAGCCATCTACGAGAAACCCACAGCCAGCATACTCCTAAATGGACAAAAATTGGAACCAATTCCCCTGAAAACTGGAACTAGACAAGGATGCCCACTCTCTCCCCTCCTGTTCAACATAGTATTGGAAGTCCTGGCTAAAGCAATCAGAGAAGAGGAGGCAATCAGAGGTATTCAAATAGGAAAAGAGGAAGTCAAGTTATCTCTCTATGCAGATGATATGATGGTGTACCTTGAAAACCCAAGAGAATCTGTCAAAGGCCTCCTTACATTGATAAAAGCCTTTGGCAAAATCTCAGGATACAAAATAAATGCACAAAAGA
>NW_007129798.1:0-738 GCF_000164805.1 Carlito syrichta
CTTGGAACCAATTCCCCTGAAAACTGGAACTAGACAAGGATGCCCACTCTCTCCCCTCCTGTTCAACATAGTATTGGAAGTCCTGGCTAGAGCAATCAGAGAAGAGGAGGCAATCAGAGGTATTCAAATAGGAAAAGAGGCAGTCAAGTTATCTCTCTATGCAGATGATATGATGGTGTACCTCGAAAACCCAAGAGATCTGTCAAAGGCCTCCTTACATTGATAAAGGCCTTTGGCAAAGTCTCAGGATACAAAATAAATGTACAAAAGACAATCGCATTTCTCTACACCAATAATAAACAAACAGAAACCCAAATAAAAAACACAATTCCATTCACAATAGCCACAAAAAAAATGAAATACCTTGGCATCTTCCTAACCAGAGACGTGAAAGACCTTTATAATGAAAATTACAAAACACTGCTCAAAGAAATCAAAGCTGACACGAACAAGTGGAAAAATATTCCATGCTCATGGATCGGAAGAATCAACATTGTGAAGATGTCCATCTTACCTAAGGCAATCTACAAATTCAATGCAATACCCATTAAATTACCAACAACATTCTTCTCAGACCTAGAAAAAACAACACAGGAATTCATATGGAAACACAAACGTCCAAGAATAGCCAGAACAATCCTCAGTAAAAAAAAACAAAGCAGGTGGTATCACAATACCAGACTTCAAACTTTACTATAAAGCTACAATCATCAAAACAGCTTGGTATTGGTACAGGAA
>NW_007129799.1:0-1107 GCF_000164805.1 Carlito syrichta
CTTCCTCAGCATTACATATCATTTCTCTTGATACAGATCCATTCCAATCGATTCCATTCCTCTCCATTCCACCCCATTCCTCTCCATTCCCTCGATTACAGTGCCCTCCATTGTATTCCATTCTATACCACTGTTCTCCATTCCATTCCTCTCCATTAATTTCTATATCTCTCCATTCCATTCAACTCTTGTGCATTCCATTCCATTAATTTTCTCTCCATTATATTAGTTTCCATTCCATTCTTCTAAATTCCATTCATTATTTTCTAATTCCTTACCAATGGATTAATTTACATTGGATTCCATTCCACTCCATTCCATTCCTCCCCATTGCATTCCTAACAATTCCATTCCATTCCACTCAATTCCATTCCATTTCTATCAATTCCATTCTATTGTATACTATCCACTGCATTCTTCTCCATTTAATTCCCTTCCATTCCATTCATATGCATTCAATTTCTCTCTATTCCATTCCTTTCCATTCCATCCCTCTGCATTCCATTGCACTCCATTCTATTACATTCCTCTCCATTGGACTCCCATCAATTCCATTGCATTCCAATCCTCTCCATTCAATTGCTCTCCATTCCATTCCTATCCATTCAATTTCTCTCCATTCTATTCTATTCCTTTCTATTCCTTTCCATTCCATTCCATCTCTTTCCTCTCCATTCCATTCCTCAGCATTCCATTACTTTTCTCTATATTCTATTCCATTTCCTTTCCATTCCATTCCTTTCTGTTCCATTTCTCTCGCTTCTATTCAATTTCTTTCCACTCAATTACATTCCTTTCCTTCTATTCCTCTCCATTGCATTGATTCCATTACATTTCTATTCATTTCCCTGCATTCCATTCCTCTGCATTCCATTTCACTACATTTCATTCCATTCCCTTCAGTTCCATTCCATTCATTTTCCTTTAATTCCTCTCCATTCCATTCCTCTCCATTCCATTCCACTTTATGCATTGCATTCCTCTCCATTCCATTCCATTTGATTCCGTTTCATTTTATTCTATTCCATGCTGCTCCATTCCAAACCACTGCATTCCATTCCACTCCACTCCTTTCCTTTCCATTTCATTTTATTCTTTTCCTTTATA
>NW_007129800.1:0-616 GCF_000164805.1 Carlito syrichta
TTCCATTCAATTCCATTCCATTGCATTCCACTATTCTATGCCATTCCTCTTCATTGTATTCCATGTTTTTCCATTCCATTCCTATCTTCTGCATTCCATTCTCTTCCTTTTCTCTCCATTTCATTCTTTTCCATTCCATTTCTTCCTTTTAAATTCCTTTCCATTCCTTATCTTTGGATTCCTCTACATTCCATTCCATTCCACTCCATTCCATTCCTCTCCATTCCATTCCACTCCAATACTTCCCTTTCCATTCCTTTCTTCTCCATTCCATTCCATTGTATTCCTTTCTACTCCAATCCTCTCCTTTCTATTCCTCTCCGTTTTATTCCTCTCCATTCCATTATTTCCATTCTATTCATTTCCATCCCATTCCCAGGCATTCCATTCCATGCTATTCCTCTCCATTCCTTTCCTTTCCATTCCATTTTCGAAATACGAATCTGGGTAATGGAAGTTGTCATATGCAGGAAACTGCACTGCCTATTGCTAAGGAAGATTTAGGAATCTGGGTTACACTTGTCCTCAGCCCAAAAAACCTACAAGACATCTTGCTAAGGGTAAAAAAAATAATCAAAGTTTCGAAGCATGAATCTGGGGAAAGGGAGTCCTCATA
>NW_007129801.1:0-760 GCF_000164805.1 Carlito syrichta
TTCTCCATTCCATTCCTATCTTCTGCATTCCATTCTCTTCCTTTTCTCTCCATTTCATTCTTTTCCATTCCATTCCTTCCTTTTAAATTCCTTTCCATTCCTTATCTTTGGATTCCTCTACATTCCATTCCATTCCACTCCATTCCATTCCTCTCCATTCCATTCCACTCCAATGCTTCCCTTTCCATTCCTTTCTTCTCCATTCCATTCCATTGTATTTCTTTCTACTCCAATCCTCTCCTTTCTATTCCTCTCCGTTTTATTCCTCTCCATTCCACTATTTCCATTCTATTCATTTCCATCCCATTCCCAGGCATTCCATTCCATGCTATTCCTCTCCATTCTTTTCCATTCCATTCCATTTTCGAAGCAGGAATCTGGGTAATGGAAGTCGTCATATGCAGGAAACTGCACTGCCTATTGCTAAGGAAGAATAAGGAATCTGGGTTACACATGTCCTTAAACCCCAAAAAACTACAAGACATCTTGCTACGGGTTAAAAAAATAATCAGAGTTTCAAAGCATGAATCTGGGGAAAGGGAGTCCTCATATACAGGCAACTACATGGCCTTTTGCTGAGAAAGAATAAGGAATCTGGGTTACACGAGTCCTCAATCTCAGAAAATCTACAGGACGTCTTGCTAAGGGCTAAACTAGAATCAGAGTTTTGAAGCAGTTTCTGGGTAAATGAGAGTCCCTAATATACAGAAAAATACATGGCCCCTTGCTAAGGAAGAATAAGGAATCTGGGTTATACCTA
>NW_007129802.1:0-388 GCF_000164805.1 Carlito syrichta
ATGTCACTGCACTCCAGCCTGGGTGTCAGAGTGAGACTCCAACAACAACAACAAAAAAAAAATGGATGAAACTGGGCCTGTTGGTACATGCCTATAGTCCAAGCTACTTGGGAGACTGAGGCAGAAGGATCACTTGAGCCCAGGAATTTGAGACTGCAGTGTTATGATCTTGCCTATGAATAGGCACTGCCCTCCAGCCTGAGAGTGTAACTTTTTCTAAAAATGGAGACCTCATCTCTATTTTTAAAAAAATCCAACTATCTCATTGCATTTATCAAAGCAGAGAAAAAAATCTAAAATATATGCAAATCAAAAATCAATGTAAAAGGTGCCTTTATTACAGTCCCTTTCATGCACATTATTATTCATGGCTTACATGAGTACTTTC
>NW_007129803.1:0-535 GCF_000164805.1 Carlito syrichta
AACAACTCCAATGCCCCACCCTCCCCATTCACTTGATTATGCCCTGAGCGACTTTGTTGGTTTTCCTAGATAAAAAAGTCCTCAAAGGGAAATGTTTTGCCCACGTCGAAGAGGTGAAACCAAAAATAGCAGAAGCACTATAAGGCATCCAAATTGATGAATTCAAAAACTGTTTTTGAGCGGTGGAAAGAGCATCTTGATACGTGTATTGCATCAAAGGGAGAGTACTTGGGAGTGACTGAAGTTTAAGCAAGTAAGAATAAATATACTTTGTTTACACATAAATTTCTGTTTTTTGGGGCTCTCCCTTCAAAAAGGACTCAATAAAGTCCCATGTAGACAGAAGACTCTCAACAAATGTGAGTCCGGTTGTATTTTGTCACACAGTCAGCGACCTGTCTCTCGTTAGCCTGGCTCAGGTACACAATACAGTTTCTTCATCCACTGAAAAAATGCACTACTAAAGGACAATGCCTCGAACTTTATGCTCCAGTCCAACTAAGAATACAAAGGAGTGATTTTCATCAGGTGTCAA
>NW_007129804.1:0-861 GCF_000164805.1 Carlito syrichta
CATCAAAGGGAGAGTACTTGGGAGTGACTGAAGTTTAAGCAAGTAAGAATAAATACACTTTGTTTACACATAAATTTCTGGTTTTGGGGGCTCTCCCTTCAAAAAGGACTCAATAAAGTCCCATGTAGACAGAAGACTCTCAACAAATGTGAGTCCGGTTGTATTTTGTCACGCAGTCAGCTCCCTGTCTCTCGTTAGCCTGGCTCAGGTACACAATACAGTTTCTTCATCCAATGAGAAAATGCACTACTAAAGGACAATGCCTCGAACTTTATGCTCCAGTCCAACTAAGAATACAAAGGAGTGATTTTCATCAGGTGTCAATGTCACGTAGAATCCAACAATTTTATTTCAAAAGGCTAACCGACCCACAGATCAAACTCAAGAGAACTTTGGTATCATTTAGATTCAAATTTGCTTTAGCTTCTCTTGACCTTCATTTATTGTGTTTACAAGTAAAACAAACATAAAATACAAAAGAATAAAATTATAAAATAGAACTCATTTGCCACAGAAGTTACACCAGAAATACAATCTCTCTCTCTCTCTATATATATATATTTGAACCTATATTGGACAGTTTTCAGTGTTTTCTCACACTAATTTCCAAAAATATTTTTTACCCTTAAAAACAAAACAAATAAAACTTAAAAGGAAGAAGCAAATAAAGACATACACATGCCAATATTAAACATCTAATAATGTTTCCAGTATTAATATAAGAAATCATTGAATTTTAATATACTCTGCACATACATAACAAAGGTTAGTAAGAAACTGCAGATGCCAAATAACACTTGGAATTTTTTATTTCGCTAGATGGGTTACCCTGAGGGCAGCAGCTAGACAACACTCTACATT
>NW_007129805.1:0-856 GCF_000164805.1 Carlito syrichta
CGAGTTTCCTGGTTCCTCTTTAGTAACACGTGTAGAAACTTTCCAGGGGCACAGTGACCCAGATTCCTGTTTATTTCATAGCAAAATGACGAGAGGTTTCCTGGTTTCCTGGAAGTCCAGACTCTTGTCTACCCAGAGAAGGATGACAAGAATATTCATGTGGAGATGGAATCCAAGATTTCTGGTTCCCTCCCAAACATACGTCGTAAAAAATGTGCAACACTTATACTCAAAAACCTATTTCCGAACAGCTGCACCACCAAACGTGTATGGAGTATGAGGTAACACTGAAGTCAGGTCTTACATACCAAAAATCCGAGATGATTCCTTGAGTCCTGGAATCTGGCATTAAGGTTCTGAGAATCTAAATGGACTTGTAGTTCCAGATTCTCGTTTACAACTATCAAGAGTACCAGAAGCTTGCTGAAATCCTGGAATGATTGATTCTTAATATACACATACCAAATAGCTCTAAAACATGTGGGGTGCTCGAAGTCCTGATTCTTGTTTAGCCCTTAGCAAGACGCCCTGAAGATTTTTGGGATTGAGGAATCATGTAATCCAGAATCCTTATTCATCCTTAGAAAGAGGCAGTGTAGTTTCCCATATATGAGGACTCCCATTACCCAGATACCTGTTTCATTCTCAGCAAGACACCGAGAAATTCCCTGGTGAAGTAGTAGTCAAATTGTTTGGATATCAATATAAAGACTCCCAGAAGTTTCCTGGGGAATTGGAATCCAAGATTCCTGGTTCCCTTTAAAAAGACACCCTTAAAATGTGGGTACAAAGAAGCCCAGATTCCTGATTAAGCCTTATTAAGAGGCCATGTAGATTTCATCGAT
The DNA here is from genome assembly GCF_000164805.1 of Carlito syrichta. Lineage (NCBI taxonomy): Eukaryota > Metazoa > Chordata > Mammalia > Primates > Tarsiidae > Carlito > Carlito syrichta. Next base: position 846 of record NW_007129805.1, read on the forward strand.
TGAGAACTCCC
>NW_007129806.1:0-805 GCF_000164805.1 Carlito syrichta
TGAGGAAGAGTACAGCACATGATGACGAACCCCTGCACCTGAGGGACAGTACCTGCACCTGAGGGAGAGTCACTGCCAATTAGGTAGAGACACAGCCCCTAAGAAGAAGTTCCTATGACTGAGGAAGAGCTCTGCACCTGAGAAGGAACCCTTCCCTGAGCAAAGGCCCCTACACCTGAGGAAGAGCTCCTGCACATGAGGAAGTGCTCCTGCACCAGAGTTAAAAGCACTAAACTTGGGAAAGAGCCCCTGCACCAGAAAGAGGGCCCCTGTACCTTAGGAAGAGACCTCTCATCTAGAAGATGTCCTGAACCTATGTATAAATCCCAGGACACAAAGAGGAGTCCCTGCACATAGGGGATATCTCCAGCACCTGAATAATAGCACTGAGTTTCAAGGAGAACTCCGGTACCTCAGAGAGATCCCCTTTACCTAAGATATAACCATGAACCAAGGGATATCTCAGCCACTGATGATAAACTACTACAATTGGAGGAGAAACCTGCACTTTTGGAAGAGACAGTGTACCTGGAAGAGTGCCAGACCTGGAAAATAGCCCCAAAACATGGGGGAGACCCCATCCATCTGGGTATAGCACCTCACCTGAGAAAGCACCCTGCACCTGACAAAGAACCAAGTACCCGAGAAAGAGCCCTGTATATAAGACAGAGCCCTGCAACTGACAAAGAATCTAGAACCTAATGAAGAGTCATCTAGTGGAGAGTCCTGCACTTGAGCAAGCACTCCTGCACATGAGGGACTGTCCTTCAACCTGAAGAAGTGCCCTGGAATCTGAAGGAGTATA
>NW_007129807.1:0-2644 GCF_000164805.1 Carlito syrichta
TCATTTAGGGGCTGCAAATTACAAACAGCATCAAAAAGTGAATCAAACTTGTTGCTTATTATTTTTTTAATTTTTGCTACTTAGAGTATGTTTTATAGACCAACAGCATCTGCATCTTCTGAGAGCTTTCTAGAAATGTAGGCCAGCCTAGACTATAGACTTAGGCTTTTTAAAAACTAGAACACAGTATATTGGGCATATCCCCATTTGTTCATATATTGTCTATGGTATGGGGGGCCAGCCCCCCAAAAGAGATTTAGAGGGTCCGTGGAAGGTGGGGCAGCATCGGTGAATATTCTGGAGAAATAGAAAGGAAGAAAGAGACTGCACTCTGTCCAGTGCAGAAGCCGATTCTGTAGTAGGGATAGATATTAAAAGAAAGCAAGATGGAGGCATAGCTATAAAGAGGAAGAAAGAGAAAGAAAGAAAGTGGACAACTGTTCAGTGGAATGAGCAGAAGCTGTTTATTGGGACCAGCCATGAGTCGTTTATCTCAAACTTTCACATGTTAAATCACAAGACTTTCACATGAGCACAAGGCCAGGTGGGTGAGGCACATCCCCCACCCACCAGGTGTATCCTTAGGCATGAGGAAGGACAATCCCAATCAAATTACAAGACTTTTACATGAACACAAAACCAGGTAGGTGGGGGGCGTCCCCCACCCACCAGGCGTTTTCCCAAGCATGAGGAAGGACAATCCCAAAGTTATCTCACTGTTCCTCATGCTTGGTTTATATTCCTCAAAAGCAATATAACTGACTAAAATCCTAATACCTTTCTTATCTGTGCTAATTTTACCTGTACTATAAACAACTCTTAATTATAGCTTAAACCAGTTCCTAAAGAATGTGGCCCAGTCCAAAGTTTGTGCTGGGCCATTTCTGGTAACCCTAGATAATAATCTATACCATCTAACCCTAGATAATAATCTATACCATCTAACGCTGGAAACCACCCTCTAAATGTATATTCTAATTTTATAAATATATTTTTTAAATCTTATAAAGAAGCTTGTATTATGTATAAGGCTCCCAAATGTGATCTGAGTTTGAACTGTGTTAAGTTTAAAGCCGAAACCACAGTCTGTGAGAAATGGGAACATTGGATCTCTAGAATCAGCCATGCCTGTCATATTCTCAAAATTCATGTTTAGATCATAAAAGTCCCTGCCAGTGGGTAACACTAAACAACAAAGAAAGGAGGAGGGAATGGGCCTTCAGCTCCTGAACCAGCCTGGTGGTCTCAAGGTCCGCAGCCCACCTGGATCCCTAACGCTCAGGCAGGCCTCCACGGCTGGCTCCCAACATCTCCCCCTTTTCTATTTTTTAGCATGAACCCATGGAACTCGGTGTTAAGCTGAGAAATTCTTTTCTTCAGCACCTTGAAAATAATTTGGAATTAGACATAGCAACACAAGAATCACTGCTCTGCAAATTCCCACGTTAATAAGTATAGACATCAATGACTTTTGGTTGATGAATGATGAGAAATTATTAGATATAAGAGTGGCCAATTCTGAGGACTGGAACTGTCTCTCAGCGATATTTATGTCCTGTATTTCTTGGTGTAATTTAGTAAGGTCTATACTCAAGTCTGAATGATTCCAAATTCCAAGGATATGATTTTTTATTTTGTCCCAAGTATGGACAGATTTATTTACCTCTAAAGGAGTGAGGCAAATCCATTTAAACTCAGAGTGACACCAGAGAGCCAATTTTATCATTAAAGTCACAAGTTTTTGTTCTACTGCTAAAACTGCCTCCTCCAAAGCATTAACTCTACTTTTTAACTTTCAATCTATAATCTCCTGAGTAGCTAATGCAATAGAAACATTCCTAGATAACTGATCAGCAAGGGTTGGTGTGTGGATTTCCTTAGGTAGAGTTGCAGCTGAACTGTTACTGAAGTAGCAATAGCTATCAAAGCTGTAATTCCTAAAATTAAGGTGGCTAAAAACCATTTCTGTCTGGCTAATAAAGCATTAACCTCATACAATGTTTGCAAACCATATTCATCATACCAATGAGATGACAAATCCCTCATAAAAAGACATTAGTTAAACAATTAGTTAAAGTGCATTCAGTACAAGATATCTTATAAACATTATCACGGTAAATAATTTTTAACAGTTTGATATTCATTCCAAACTAAAAGCACATAAGAGGACAGTAAGCATGCCCGAATGTGATACTGCTGAGTTTGTCCAACAGGCCTAGACAGGCTGACTGGTTGAAGGGCTGTGAGGGCTCTCCACAAATGAGGCTGAATGGCTTGTCTGATTCGAATTTTAAATGAAAGCATTGGGGGTACCCATCCATAGGAGTGCCTTCTAGCTGAAGCAAGTGTAGAGTCATTAAAACCCCAGTCACTAATATATAGTCTTTTACCGGGTACAGGATAGTCCACCTTAGAGTTATAAGCACAGTCTCTCCATTTCAGGAAGCCAGTATCTCGCTGAATGAGTGACCAGTCCTTTTCTGTATCATTGAAGGGGCAAGCAGGTACACAGGGAGGCGGTGAAGCTTTAGTTGCACAACTAGGGTCGGTTCCTCCAGGCACTGACATCTCCAGTCACCAACCGTCCTTGATATTCTCCTGATAAGGGCTTTCTGTACTCAGAGACTTTAAAGGTAGACATTAA
>NW_007129808.1:0-8225 GCF_000164805.1 Carlito syrichta
CGTAAGCCATGCCTGTCGTACTCTCAGAACTTCATGCTTGGATCATCAAAGTCCCTGCTAGTGGAACATGCCAAACAGCAAAGAAGGGAAGAGGGAATGGGCATTCAGCTCCTGAACTCATCCTAATGGTCTCAGGGTCCACAGCCTGCCTGGATCCCTAACACTCAGGCGGGCCTCCACGGCTGGCTCCCAACATCTCCCCCTTGTTTTTTCTTTAGCACGAACCCATGGAACTCGGTGTTGAGCTGATAAATACTTTTCTTCAGAACCTTGAAAAAAATTGGAAGCAGGCATAGCAATGCAAGAATCACTGCCCCACAAATTCCTAAATTAATGAGTATAGACCTCAATGAGTTTTGGTTGGTGAATGATGAGAAATTAATAAATATAGAACTGGCCAATTCAGAGGACTGGAACTGTTGCTCAGCAACAGGAATGTCCTGTATTTCTTGATGTAATTTAGTAAGGTCTATACTCAAGTCTGAATGATTCCAAATTTCCAAGAATATGATTTTCTTATTTTGTCCCAAGTATGGACAGACTTATTAACCTCTAACGGAGTGAGGCAAATCCATTTAAACTCAGAATGACATTGGAGAGCCAATTTTTTAAAAAGTCACAAGCTCTTGTCCTACTGCCAACACTGCTTCCTCCAAAGCACTAACTTTACTTTCTAACATTTGATCTATAATCTCCTGAGTAGTTAATGCAATGGAAACATTCTTAGATAACTGATCAGCAAAGGTTGCTGTGTGAACTTCCTTAGATAGAGCTACAGCTGAAGCTGTTACTGAAGTAGCAATAGCTATCAAAGCTGTAATTCCTAATATTAAGGTGGCTAAAAACCGTTTCTGTCTGGCTAATAAAGCATTAACCTCATATAATGTTTGCAAACCATATTCATCATACCAACGAGATGACAAAGATATGGGGACCATCAAATAAGGGGGTTGCTTAAGAATGACAAATCCCTCATAAAAGGCATTGGTTAAACAATTAGTTAAAATGCATTCAGTACAACATATCTTAGAAACATTAGCACGATAAATAATTGTTAACAGTTTCCTATTCATTCCAAGCAAGAAATATATAAGGGAATTGCAAGTATGCTCTAATATGGTATAACTGAGTTTGTCCAACAGGTCTAGACAGGCTGACTGGTTGAAGGGCTGTGAGAGCTCTCCACAAATGAGGCTGAATGGCTTGTCTGATTTCAATTTTAAATGAAAGCATTGGGGGTACCCATCCATAGGAGTGCCTTCTAGCTGAAGCAAGTGTAGAGTCATTAAAACCCCAGTCACTAATATATAGTCTTTTACCGGGTACAGGATAGTCCACCTTAGAGTTATAAGCACAGTCTCTCCATTTCAGGAAGCCAGTATCTCGCTGATGAGTGACCAGTCCTTTTCTGTATCATTGAAGGGGCAAGCAGGTACACAGGGAGGCGGTGAAGCTTTAGTTGCACAACTAGGGTCGGTTCCTCCAGGCACTGACATCTCCAGTCACCAACCGTCCTTGATATTCTCCTGATAAGGGCTTTCTGTACTCAGAGACTTAAAGGTAGACATTAAGCAAGAAACCTGGTAATTATTAAAAGCTGAATTATCATAAAAACAAATGGGAGGGAGTTGGAATGCCCTTCATAAAAAAAATTACGATTAGTAGCATGTTTAACTTGAGCACGAAATAAAGCAGGGCCTCCAATTTTCCTGTAAGGAGATCCTTCCATTTTATCAGAGGTATTATAATTCCTTCTGGATTTCAATGTCTAGCCATAGCTGAATAGCTTGATGAGTCCAAATTTAAATGGTTTACAACAAATAAGGCATGATTTAAAACATGGTGGGGAGAACTATACTTGAACTCCACCTCTTGTAATTTAGTTATTTGATTTTTAAAAGTTTGGTGAGCTCTTTTAACTATGGCTTGTCCTTGTGGATTGTAGGGAATTCCTGTGAAGTGAGAAATGTTAAATTGGGAGCAAAATTGCTGGAAAAATTTAGACGTGTATGCCGGACCATTGTCAGGGAGGCCGGACATGCCGACAGTCAGGAACCCGAATACGTGAAGTAAACTTTGGGCATAAGGGCGTGGGAAGCGTTGGCTGTTAGTAAAGGGAATGGACCAAGGAAGAGCAGAATGTTCCGTGCTAGCACTGATTTGCAATTGAATGGTCTGTAAAAGAGTGGGGCAGGAGGGAGAGACAGTATGAAGACTAGCAGTTTCCAAAAGATGCAGTATATTTGCAACGCAATGTCAGTGTTGAGATATAAACTTGAGAGAGATTTATCATAGAACAAGAAGAATTTTTAACATTCTTTTGTACCAGCCACCCCCTAGAGAAGAGACCTATTAAGCCATGTGGAAACTTGTATGGGCTTTCCAAGTACATATGGGGGCGAGGGGGGGTGAGAAGTCTGGAGTCTGGGGTTAGGTGCCATGGCCTTTGGCACCTGCTCCTTTCCCAAGGGTAAAAGAGAAAGACTGAAGGTCAGGGCTAGGCACCACGGTAGACGCCAGCCCTTCCTTCCCAGATACAGAACAGATTATAGGAGGAATGGGAGAGAACAAAAGAGGTGAAAACCTTTCTTATTTTGTTTACATTTTTAGAAAACCCAGAATTTGCTTTGAACACTTGCAATTTATTATTTGTTACTTTTTAAAAGGAGAATATTAAAACAGACGAGTAACGAATAAAGTTAACTCGGGTTAAATGCCAAAAAATTGTGCCATGGGATGCAGTTTTGAAGGCACTGCTATTATTGGAAAACATGATCCTCCTGAATTAAGAGGGCTTGGTTTCAATGACCACCCTATTATGTTCCAGTTTTACAAACTTCAAATGTTGACATGCACCCTGGAGGATCTCGTTGAAATGCAGATTTTGATTTAGTGGGTCTGATCTAGTGGACCCAGGCCATGTACAAAGGATCAGAAATGAGACTATTTCTGACTTTTAATATCACTAACAATTTCCCAGGTGATGCCCAAGCTGCTGATCGGCAAACACATATTTATAACAAGGTTCTAGTAGGTAATGTGATAAGATAATTCATTATTAGTGAAATGTTCTAAGATAAACTGCCAACTGTATTTTCCCTATGATAATGGCTATGAAGATTTTCCCTATTAACCCCTTTTAAGAGAATAGTTGCTTTAATAAACAACCTTGCTGGGCTCGGTGGCTCAGCCTGTAATCCCATGCCTTTGGGAGGCTGAGGTGAGTGGATTGCCTGAGCCCGCGTGTTCGAGACCTGCCTGAGCAGTGAGACCTCATCTCTACAATAAATAAAAAAATCAGCCGGGTGTGGTAGCTCATGCCTGTAATTTGGCTACGGCTGAGGCAGAAGGATCGCCGGAGCCCAGCAGGTCAAGGCTGCGGTGGCCAGGTGCAGCCACTGCACTCCAGTCTGGGTGACAGAGTGAAGCTCCAACTCAAAAATAAATAAATAAATAAATAAATAAATAGTAAATAAACAACCTTGAAGCTACATTTTTTTTTCCTTAAAAGTTTCTTTTTCTATGACTCAAATCACTTGTGGCTTCCAAGATATATGTTATTGAAGGCATAGTCTGTGATTAATGTAGAGTGTGGCATCTAGCAGTCCCCTCCTCACATTCCCCTGCAGAAACAAAGCTGCATGCATGGAAATAAATGGGATTCTCATCTCATATGAGCATTTCCCAGCAATGAGATCACTCGGGATAATTTAACTGACCAGGAGAGCCAATCCAGACAATCCTTAATCAGAATGCGATGTTTTCTAGTGCTTGCCATATTAGACTTTAGCCATGCCCTAGAGTTATAAAATTGCTTACTCATCAATTCATTCTCCATGACACTAACATTACTTATTTTGGCTGAGGATTCATGGGTATACTTTTAAAATGAAATGATAGAACTACAGTCATTAGACAGCATAAATTCTTCCATAGCAGTATTTAGAATCTGTAGGCTTTTATACTCAGTTTGAAAGTTTTCCCATTGATTCTTTCATGCTTATTAATTCTCTTTGTTCTTAGTTTCCTCCTTGCCTTAATCAATTGATATTCTGTATAAAGTTGTGGATAAGGTAAATTTGTATGAGAAAAATTATAACTTAAATACACTTAAAATAAATTCCTATTTAATTTTAGAATTAATTATATGTTAAAAAATTTTTGTGAATTACCATCTTCCAAATACCTGTCAACATATTTTTCAAGTTTCTTCTCATTAATTTAAAGATTACATCTACATTTACACTTTATGCATAACTCTAAGTATTTCTGTTTTGTTTATTTTTTCTTTATGACAATTATATGCCAGGTTTTAGCTGCTGCTGTACCAAATCATTTGCTGCCTTAAGCTTCTTATATGGTATAGGTCATTGTTTTACCCAAAAACTGGCTTATTGACCTGCAACCTTAAGAACAATGGCCTATAGGGTAAATTTGAATAGCCAATGCCAGCTCGGTCTGTTTTTTCATTCACTCGAACAGGTTTTTGTATTCCCTGTTCGCCTTTACCAAGTCCCTTAAAGGGATCATAGCCCATCTGCAGCATTTGTGCTAAGACTTTATCATTGGGGCTATACAAAAGTGTGCCCATTTGTGAGAGAGTATCTCTTCCCCATAATGTAAAGGGGATAGATGGAATAACATACGGGCAAAAAGTTCCTGAAGTCTCATTATCTGTCCAATTTAAAATATGTGAACTTTTGGCTACTGAGGGTACTCGACCAATGCCCATAAGTCCCGAAGGAGCCATATGAGTTGGCCACGAGGCAGGCCAATCTTTCCCGGCAATACAAGAAACATCGGCTCCTGTTTCTAACAAGCCTGTAATTTTAACTCCTTGTATGAATAAATCTTTTAGAGGTCTAGAATTAGTAACCTCCTGAACCCAAGAAGCAACATCAATAGACCCAAATTCAGAGTCACCTCTAGGCAGGTTAGTTAAAGTTTTACCTGCTTTGTGATCAGGCAAGAGCAGCAACTGGGCTATTGTCTGCACTGTTTTGCTAGGGGGAGGAACAAGCACCTGGATTTCTCCTGTGTAATCTGAATCCACCACTCCAGGAATAATAGAAATTCCTTGTAAGGACAAGGAATTTCTGCCTAATATTATACCCACTATTCCTTCTGGAAGAGGGCCCTTTACTCCCATAGGAATTGGAGTCACTGGAACGTCCGGAGTTAATATTGTAGTGGTGGAGGAACACAAGTCCAGTCCTGTACTCCCTGGGGTGGCTTGGATGAGTTCTGCAATGGAGCAGAAGGAACAAACGGGTTCATGGTGGAAGCTGCACCCCTATTGTCAGGTGGGGCCGGGGCTGGACCCTCTGGAAATTTTTCTGAGCTGGGATAACTTGTGGAATTAAAGGAGTGCCATTTTTGTAAAGTTTAGATCGGCATTTTCTAGCCCAATGAAAACAGCATTTTTGGCATTTGGGACACAAGGTTTTTGGTTGATTAGCCCCAGTAAATGATGATGGTGTGCTGTGTAAGCCGGCCATACATCGCTTCACCTGACTATCTCTGTTAATGTTTCTGACTTGACCACAGTTAAAGCAAGACTGTAATGAGATATTATTTTGCTTATTACTTATATACTTTTACTTATATTACTTATATATTGTTTATATTGCTTATATATATTACTTATATATTGCATATATTGCTTATATATATTGCTTATATATATTGCTTATATTGCTTATATTACTTATTTTACTTATATTACTTACACATTACTTATATATTTTGCTTATATTACTTACATTATTTTTTAACTTATATTACTTATATAATTTGCTTATTATTGCTTGAGCTCCCTGCATTCCTATAAGTAAAGGAAAACTGACCTGGTCTCGGTGGCTCAGCCTGTAATCCCGTGCCTTTGGGAGGCTGAAGTGAGTGGATTGCCTGAGCCCGCGGGTTCGAAACCCGCCTGAGCAACTTGGCAAGACCTCATCTCTACAATAAATTTTTAAAAATTAGCCGGTCATAGTAGCGTGCACCTGTAATTCCAGCTGCTCGGAAGGATGAGGCGGAAGGATCACTGGAGCCCGGCAGATCAAGACTGCGGTGGACAGGAGTGGCCACTGTACTCCAGTCTGGGTGACAGAGTGAGACTCCAACTCAAAAAAAAAAAAAAAAGAAAGGAAAACTGTAACTAAGTCCAGGCTTTATTTCAGTATTCTCAACTTTTAAAGGAAAACCTTAGAAAGAGGTGCAGTAACATTGCTAGGATATTGAGTTCAGAAAGAAAAAACAAAGCCCAGATTATACATGTCCACAAAAGACCCCATCCTCATGGGAAGAAATAGACTATGCCCTCGGTTGATTACCAGTATTAAGCCCAATGTTCCCTCTAAGGGAAGAAACATGGGATCCAAGGAGAAGTCCTGGGACCCCTTTGCATGTCTGACCCCTCCATACATTACACAACATAGGAACAAGACACTCAAAGGGCAGCAGAGGAATCAGGGGAAACAGAGACCAGAGACCATGAGGTACTGAACCGACAGCCCTTTGCATCCATACCCCAAATTAAGAAAATCTTGAACTGATGTAGGAAGGATATAGAAAACTTCCCTCTTCCTCCCAAACAACAGACATCCAGCTTGTTCTTCCTTCAGGAAGTCCTACTGGGACAGGGAGAAATCAGATTTGTAAATGCTCCCCTTACAAGTTTTGAAGTCAGGAATTTCAAAAAGGAGATGAAGTCACTACTTGGGGTCTCCCTTGGTTTGGTAGAACAATTAGACCAATTCCTAGGACCCAGGTTTCTATACTTGGGCTGAGATAATGTTTATTATGACTATTCTGCTTATGGGAGAGGAAAAGGGGATGATGAGGAGAGTAGCTGTGACTATCTGGGATAGGCAACACCCTTCTGGACAAGGGGTCTTACTGGCAGAAACAAAGTTCCCAAATGCTGAACCCAACTAGGATAATAAAAATCCTGGTCATCGGGCTCAGTTGCAAGACCTCACGTAATCGATAATCGAGGAATCAAGGAGCCTCTTCCTAGATCACAGAATGTTACAAAGCAATTGAAATTCACCAAGAAAGAGAGAAAACCCAACAGCATATTTACACAGACTTAGAGATAGAAAATATTCTGTGTTATTCCCTGAGGACCCAGTAGGGCAGGATGTACTGAAGCTTAACTTTGTAACCATGAGTTGACAAGACATAACTGAGAAATTACAAAACATTGAGGGATGGAATGGGAAACCAAACGAAGAATTATTAAAAGAAACTCAAAAGGTTTTTGTAAGAGCAGAGGAAAAACAGAAACAAAAAGGAAAGATTATGGTTTCCAGGGTAGAAGAAGCTGTCAGGAAGAGATTAGATCAGAACTCCTCTCAAAAGGTGTGGGGAAACAGAAAGACTCAAAAGAAAAGTAGGAGTAAGATATCCCAGAGGAGAAACGCTAAGACTGTAAGTGGACATTATAAATGTGGCAAACTGGGACATTTTAAGAGAGAATGTGTGGCATGGAAGAAGGAAGAGAAGATGTTCCCTCTCATGACCTTTGATAAGGTTTGGGGAGCCAAGGGTTCCTTCTAAATGGGTCCCACCAGGAACTCTTGATAAATTTAAAGAAGGGCCGGGCTCAGTGGCTCAGCCTGTAATCCTGTGCCTTTGGGAGGCTGAGGTGAGTGGATTGCCTGAGCCTGTGGGTTCGAGACCTGCCTGGGCAGTAAGACCTCATCTCTACAATAAATCAAAAAATCAGCCGGGCATGGTAGTGCAAACCTGTAATTCCGGCTACTTGGAAGGCTGAGGCAGAAGGATCTTGGGAGCCCAGCAGGTCGAGGCTGCGGTGGCCGGGAGCGCCCACTGCACTCCAGTCTGGGCGACAGAGTGAGAATCCAACTCAAAAAAAAAAAAAAAAAAATTTAAAGAAGGGACCTAAGGAGGAGGTGACATTTTTGTTGATTCCAAGTCTGCTCACTCCTCCCTAATGTTTCAACCAAAGGACACAAAATTCTCTAGGGAAAAATTGTTGTTATCTGGGGTAAAAGGGGAAGGATTTCAGGTTTCAATATGTAAGAAAATGCTACTTAGATCATGGCCAGAACAAAGGGAGGGGTCATTCTTTTATGTTCCTGAAGCAAGTATCAACCTCTTGGGTCAAGTCCTGATGTTTAGGCTAGGCTTAAGACTAGGAATAGAGAAGGGACAAATAAAGGTTTTGAGGGTTTTTCTATCAGAGGAAAAGGGAAAAACTG
>NW_007129809.1:0-4902 GCF_000164805.1 Carlito syrichta
TCCCAAGTCAGGTGCTGTGCCCACTATTGTTACTGGAATGTCATGATTTTAGAATTTGCAAACCTTTACTTCTTACTTGTGATAGTCATGCCTAGTGGGTTCATTTCAACTGGCTTTTGTCTGAAAAACACTTCTCTCCACACACCACAACTTTTTCTCTGTTCTCTTCATCCATGCTTCTTAGCTGCCAAGAACAGTTCTCACCATGAATTTATTACATTACAAATGTTCCCTTGTGGCTGTGGAACATAGGAAGTCATGAATCCACAAGACTCCTATTGGAGATGGGGTAGATTCTCAGATATTAATGAAATGTGGGAACATGTATCTTTTTTTAGTTGGAGTCTCAGTCTGTCACCCAGGGTATAGGGCTATGGCATGCTTCTGGCCACCACAGCTTCAACCTGCTGAGATTAGATGATACTTCAACCTCAGCCTGCCAAGTAGCTGGAAATATGGGAACGTGTACTATTAAGGATTTTTCTGGATGCTCCATTAACTAAATGCAGAACCTGGTTAATACAATACACATTTAAACAGATGGCAATTATTACCCAGATTAACTCAGGAAGGTCTAAGTAAAGAATAATTAGATGTAACTTGCTCTCTACGATGCTAAAAAAAAAAACAAACAAAAATTTAAATACATTATTAGAGATTTCTTGACTAAGGTGACACCTGACTTTTTTTTTTTTTTTACTATATATTTACCTTTTTTATGAGTAACACATACCTTGGGGAGATTTACCAAATATCATCACATTTAATCTAGAAGCTCTCCTTTCTTCTTAGATTCTCTTTGCATGTAGTTTGCTTTTGACAGTTAAGGTTCTCATCTTTGCTTACTGGTCAGATAAACTGATATAAACCCAGGATCTGCTACTTGGTGGATGTTTACAAAATATTGTTATTGAGCCAGAAGCTCAGACATTGTTGGTCAGCTTGTCAGAATTGCAGAAAATCAGGTCAGGCAGAGTGCCTCATACCTATCATCCCAGCATATTAGGCAACTATGGCAGGAAAAATCCCTTGAGCTCAAGAATTAAAGATTAGTCTACACAGTAAAGCCAGACCTAATCTCTACTAAAAATGTCAAAAAAATTGATATGGTGGTGTGTGCTCGTAGTCCTAGCTACAAGGGAGACTGAGGAGCATGGATCCTTTTATACCAGGAGGTTGAACCTTTGATGAGTTATGGGTGAAAGAGTGAAACCATCAACCAAATTGCAGAAACTCTAGGTTTTATTTAAGAACCCCTGAATCTGCATTTCTACAATATTCAGTTCATTGTTGTACACATTCAAACTTTAGAGTACTGTTGCCATGACCATTGCCTTGCTATTGTCTTGCTAGAGTCTGTTGTGGGCATGTGCTCATTGAGTTATGACTGTCACCTTGTTTCCTGAATTTCCTTTTCTACTATGGGGAGTTGAATCTCTCTCTTTCTCTAATTTACTTTTAAACAAACTATATTTTCTAATTAAAAAAAAATCTTGACAGGGATTTTCTAAGTCACTGAGTTTTCCGTTTGAGAAATGTAAATATCTTATCCTATTTGATGTAACTATACATAAAGCATATACATGCCTGCCTTGGTGCCCAAATTTTATAGTGTATCATTCACTTAAGTACAGTATCTTTGCTGGCTGATTGGATTTTATTCCATCTTTTTTCCTTAGAGTTAAATACCTAAGAGAATATTTACATGTTAAAAGCTATCTTAATGGTTAATTACAGATGCCATTTTAGCTCGAACCAGTTGTCTTCACTCTTGTTTTACCTAAAGTTCAATGAAGAGTAATACCCATCCCCACTTGTGTGTGTTGTTTTCAGGGACTGTTGACATTCAAGTATGCGGTCATAAAATTCTCTCCAGAGGAGCGGAAATGCTTGAATCCTGCTCAGCAGATTTTGTACAGGAATGTGATGATGTAGAACCAAGGAATCCTGGTTTCCCTGGGTGAGGAGAACCTCAACCCACAATTCCTCCTCCATACTAAGGATTTCCTGTCCTTTTTGTTTTTTGTAGAATGTTTTCTGGGACTTTCTTGTTATACAAATGAGTTTCAAATTCCTGCTTTCAAAGAAAATTTGGTGATTTCTTGGCATAGAAAAAAAATGTTGATGATTAATGTCTTCTAGGTTAGTGATGAGTTCAAAAGTTTAGTGGCATACAATATCATTGCCTACACCTATAAACTAATTGTCATCATAAATTATTTATTTCCTACCACTGAGCTACAGACTCACAGATTTAACATTCTTCCTAAATGTTATAAAGGTTCAGTTGGGAAACAGACTTTGGGGCTCCTTTTCGAGAATCCTGTTGCATAATGTTTTCTCTACTGAGCACAGTACAAGTTCGGTCACTGGAGAATCCCAGTGAGAGTTATTTTTGATACTAAAACAGGCTTTGTTTTCTCTAAGCTGGACCTGATCATATGTCTGGAGCAAAGGAACAAGCCCTGGAATGTGAAGAGATACAATGTGTTAGAAAAACCCACAGATAGGTAAAAGTGAGCGAAGCACATATGACATGCTAAGGAGTAAGGGGAGTCTGAAATGTTGTTTGGGAAGGGGTCTGCTCCAAGAGAAATGGTTTCTGGGAAGCCTGGATATATTTCTCTTTCTGTCACATAGGAACACCTACTGTTCCATGCTCTGAAGTTCTCCAAAACCTCCACTTCCTTTTCCGTAATCTCTTTTGAAGGTTACAGTGAAAGTCAAAGTCCTTTTAATGGTTCATAAGAACTGCATAATCTGATGGCTCTTTTGTTGCTTTTGAGAATATGAGAATGTCTGCTTACTCTTTAGAAACTCCACAGTAATCTTTCTGTTTGTTTTTTGGGTTGGAGTCTCACTCTATCATGCAGGCTGGAGTGCAGCACCATGCTCACAATCACTGCAGCCCCAACTTGCTGGGTTCAGGCAATCCTTTCATCTCAACCTTCCAAGTAGCTGGCACTACTGGTACATGTGGGGGGCCAGCCCCTGCAGAGTTTGAGGGTCCCTGGAAAGATGTGGCAGCATTGGCATTTCTGTAAGAGGGATAGATATTAAAACAAAGACAGAAAGAGACTGGACCCCTGTTTAGTACAGGAGCCATTTAATGGGACAAACCTTAAGCATTTTATCCTAAATTTTCACATGTTAAATCACAAGACTTTCATGTAAACACAAAGCCAGGTGGACGAGGGGCATCCCCCACCCACCAGGTGATTCCTCAAACGTCAGGAAAGACCATCCCAAAATTATCTCACTGTTCTTTATGCTTGTTTATGTTCCTCAAAAGCAATACAACAGCTGGGCTCAGCAGCTCAGCCTGTAACCCTGGGCCTTGGGAGGCTGAGATGAGTGGATTACCTGAGCCCACAGGTTCAAGACCCACTTGGGCAACTGGGTGAGACCTCATCTGTACAATAAATCAAAAAAGTTAGCCAGGTGTGGTAGTGCATGCCTGTAGTTCCAGCTACTTGGAAGGCTGAGGTGGAAGGACCACTGGAGCCCCAGCAGGTCGAGGCTGCGGTGGCCGGGAGTGGCCACTGCAGTCCAGTCTGGGCAACAGAGGGAGACTCCAATTCAAAAATAAAAATAAAAAAGCAATACAACAATTCTAACATCATAATATATTTTTTTTTTTTAGTTGGAGTCTCACTCTGTCGCCCAGACTGTAGTGCAGTGGCCACTCCCAGCCACCACAGCCTCGACCTGCTGGGCTCCCGTTATCCTTCCACCTCAGCCTTCCAAGTAGCCGGAATTACAGGCATGCACTACCACACCTGGCTGATTTTTTGATTCATTGTAGAGATGAGGTCTCACTGCCCAGGAGGGTCTCGAATCTGTGGGCTCAAGCAATCCACTCACCTCAGCCTCCCAAAGGCACAGGATTGCAGGCTGAGCCACCGAGCCTGGCTACATCATAATATTCTAATAATCAATAACTTCTAAAGCGTATGCATACACAACACCTAATGACTAACTTAAATCTTAATACCTTTCTATTCTATGCCAATTCTATCTACACTATAGAAACTCTTAATTATAGTTCAAGCCAGTTCCTAAAGAATGTGGCCCAGTCCAAAGATTACACTGGGCCATTTCTAGGAACAATTGATTACAATCTCTTAACAAAATGGCTATTCAAAATCCTGTATATTTATCTTAACTTTATAGTTTCTAATTCCTAATTCTAATACATAAAGCAGATTGTCAGCAATGAAGCTCCTTGAATTAAAACCCAAATATAAACTGTAAATTGTACTAAAGCCCAAACCAAAATAGTAGAAAATGGGAACAATGAAATTTTTAAAGTTAACTGTATTTTTATCAAACCTTAAAATATCCTTGTTTGAGCCAGGCTTGGTGGCTCAGCCTGTAATCCTGTGTCTTTGGGAGGCAGAGGTGAGTGGATTGCCTGAGCCCATGGGTTTGAGACCTGCTTGAGCAACTTGGCGAGAACTCATCTCTACAATAAATCAAAAACTAGCTGGGCATAGTAGTGCAGGCCTGTAGTTCCAGCTACTTGAAAGGCTGAGGTGGAAGGATCACTGGAGCCCAACAGGTCAAGGCTGCGGTGGCCGGGAGCAGCCACTGCACTCCAGTATGGGCGACAGAGTGAGACTCCAACAGGAAAAAAAAAAAAAAAAAAAAAAAAAAAATAATATATATATATATATATATATATATCATGTTTGATCATGCTTGAACATAATTCCCTGATGTTAGCATGACCCATTCTACAATACTTTCCATAAGTAAAATAAATTCAGTTTTTATAATAAGTAGAAAAACCCTACAATAATTGTAGCTAAAACTGGGTTTAAAAAAATGTAACCCAGTCCAAAGTATGCGCTGGGCCCTTAGGAATGTGGTCCCAGCCTAAAGTTCGGGCTGAGCCATTTG
>NW_007129810.1:0-8872 GCF_000164805.1 Carlito syrichta
TGTCCCAAGTCAGGTGCTGTGCCCACTATTGTTACTGGAATGTCATGATTTTAGAATTTGCAAACCTTTACTTCTTACTTGTGATAGTCATGCCTAGTGGGTTCATTTCAACTGGCTTTTGTTCTGAAAAACACTTCTCTCCACACACCACAACTTTTTCTCTGTTCTCTTCATCCATGCTTCTTAGCTGCCAAGAACAGTTCTCACCATGAATTTATTACATTACAAATGTTCCCTTGTGGCTGTGGAACATAGGAAGTCATGAATCCACAAGACTCCTATTGGAGATGGGGTAGATTCTCAGATATTAATGAAATGTGGGAACATGTATCTTTTTTTAGTTGGAGTCTCAGTCTGTCACCCAGGGTATAGGGCTATGGCATGCTTCTGGCCACCACAGCTTCAACCTGCTGAGATTAGATGATACTTCAACCTCAGCCTGCCAAGTAGCTGGAAATATGGGAACGTGTACTATTAAGGATTTTTCTGGATGCTCCATTAACTAAATGCAGAACCTGGTTAATACAATACACATTTAAACAGATGGCAATTATTACCCAGATTAACTCAGGAAGGTCTAAGTAAAGAATAATTAGATGTACTTGCTCTCTACGATGCTAAAAAATAAAACAAACAAAAATTTAAATACATTATTAGAGATTTCTTGACTAAGGTGACACCTGACTTTTTTTTTTTTTTTACTATATATTTACCTTTTTTATGAGTAACACATACCTTGGGGAGATTTACCAAATATCATCACATTTAATCTAGAAGCTCTCCTTTCTTCTTAGATTCTCTTTGCATGTAGTTTGCTTTTGACAGTTAAGGTTCTCATCTTTGCTTACTGGTCAGATAAACTGATATAAACCCAGGATCTGCTACTTGGTGGATGTTTACAAAATATTGTTATTGAGCCAGAAGCTCAGACATTGTTGGTCAGCTTGTCAGAATTGCAGAAAATCAGGTCAGGCAGAGTGCCTCATACCTATCATCCCAGCATATTAGGCAACTATGGCAGGAAAAATCCCTTGAGCTCAAGAATTAAAGATTAGTCTACACAGTAAAGCCAGACCTAATCTCTACTAAAAATGTCAAAAAAATTGATATGGTGGTGTGTGCTCGTAGTCCTAGCTACAAGGGAGACTGAGGAGCATGGATCCTTTTATACCAGGAGGTTGAACCTTTGATGAGTTATGGGTGAAAGAGTGAAACCATCAACCAAATTGCAGAAACTCTAGGTTTTATTTAAGAACCCCTGAATCTGCATTTCTACAATATTCAGTTCATTGTTGTACACATTCAAACTTTAGAGTACTGTTGCCATGACCATTGCCTTGCTATTGTCTTGCTAGAGTCTGTTGTGGGCATGTGCTCATTGAGTTATGACTGTCACCTTGTTTCCTGAATTTCCTTTTCTACTATGGGGAGTTGAATCTCTCTCTTTCTCTAATTTACTTTTAAACAAACTATATTTTCTAATTAAAAAAAAATCTTGACAGGGATTTTCTAAGTCACTGAGTTTTCCGTTTGAGAAATGTAAATATCTTATCCTATTTGATGTAACTATACATAAAGCATATACATGCCTGCCTTGGTGCCCAAATTTTATAGTGTATCATTCACTTAAGTACAGTATCTTTGCTGGCTGATTGGATTTTATTCCATCTTTTTTCCTTAGAGTTAAATACCTAAGAGAATATTTACATGTTAAAAGCTATCTTAATGGTTAATTACAGATGCCATTTTAGCTCGAACCAGTTGTCTTCACTCTTGTTTTACCTAAAGTTCAATGAAGAGTAATACCCATCCCCACTTGTGTGTGTTGTTTTCAGGGACTGTTGACATTCAAGTATGCGGTCATAAAATTCTCTCCAGAGGAGCGGAAATGCTTGAATCCTGCTCAGCAGATTTTGTACAGGAATGTGATGATGTAGAACCAAGGAATCCTGGTTTCCCTGGGTGAGGAGAACCTCAACCCACAATTCCTCCTCCATACTAAGGATTTCCTGTCCTTTTTGTTTTTTGTAGAATGTTTTCTGGGACTTTCTTGTTATACAAATGAGTTTCAAATTCCTGCTTTCAAAGAAAATTTGGTGATTTCTTGGCATAGAAAAAAAATGTTGATGATTAATGTCTTCTAGGTTAGTGATGAGTTCAAAAGTTTAGTGGCATACAATATCATTGCCTACACCTATAAACTAATTGTCATCATAAATTATTTATTTCCTACCACTGAGCTACAGACTCACAGATTTAACATTCTTCCTAAATGTTATAAAGGTTCAGTTGGGAAACAGACTTTGGGGCTCCTTTTCGAGAATCCTGTTGCATAATGTTTTCTCTACTGAGCACAGTACAAGTTCGGTCACTGGAGAATCCCAGTGAGAGTTATTTTTGATACTAAAACAGGCTTTGTTTTCTCTAAGCTGGACCTGATCATATGTCTGGAGCAAAGGAACAAGCCCTGGAATGTGAAGAGATACAATGTGTTAGAAAAACCCACAGATAGGTAAAAGTGAGCGAAGCACATATGACATGCTAAGGAGTAAGGGGAGTCTGAAATGTTGTTTGGGAAGGGGTCTGCTCCAAGAGAAATGGTTTCTGGGAAGCCTGGATATATTTCTCTTTCTGTCACATAGGAACACCTACTGTTCCATGCTCTGAAGTTCTCCAAAACCTCCACTTCCTTTTCCGTAATCTCTTTTGAAGGTTACAGTGAAAGTCAAAGTCCTTTTAATGGTTCATAAGAACTGCATAATCTGATGGCTCTTTTGTTGCTTTTGAGAATATGAGAATGTCTGCTTACTCTTTAGAAACTCCACAGTAATCTTTCTGTTTGTTTTTTGGGTTGGAGTCTCACTCTATCATGCAGGCTGGAGTGCAGCACCATGCTCACAATCACTGCAGCCCCAACTTGCTGGGTTCAGGCAATCCTTTCATCTCAACCTTCCAAGTAGCTGGCACTACTGGTACATGTGGGGGGCCAGCCCCTGCAGAGTTTGAGGGTCCCTGGAAAGATGTGGCAGCATTGGCATTTCTGTAAGAGGGATAGATATTAAAACAAAGACAGAAAGAGACTGGACCCCTGTTTAGTACAGGAGCCATTTAATGGGACAAACCTTAAGCATTTTATCCTAAATTTTCACATGTTAAATCACAAGACTTTCATGTAAACACAAAGCCAGGTGGACGAGGGGCATCCCCCACCCACCAGGTGATTCCTCAAACGTCAGGAAAGACCATCCCAAAATTATCTCACTGTTCTTTATGCTTGTTTATGTTCCTCAAAAGCAATACAACAGCTGGGCTCAGCAGCTCAGCCTGTAACCCTGGGCCTTGGGAGGCTGAGATGAGTGGATTACCTGAGCCCACAGGTTCAAGACCCACTTGGGCAACTGGGTGAGACCTCATCTGTACAATAAATCAAAAAAGTTAGCCAGGTGTGGTAGTGCATGCCTGTAGTTCCAGCTACTTGGAAGGCTGAGGTGGAAGGACCACTGGAGCCCCAGCAGGTCGAGGCTGCGGTGGCCGGGAGTGGCCACTGCAGTCCAGTCTGGGCAACAGAGGGAGACTCCAATTCAAAAATAAAAATAAAAAAGCAATACAACAATTCTAACATCATAATATATTTTTTTTTTTTAGTTGGAGTCTCACTCTGTCGCCCAGACTGTAGTGCAGTGGCCACTCCCAGCCACCACAGCCTCGACCTGCTGGGCTCCCGTTATCCTTCCACCTCAGCCTTCCAAGTAGCCGGAATTACAGGCATGCACTACCACACCTGGCTGATTTTTTGATTCATTGTAGAGATGAGGTCTCACTGCCCAGGAGGGTCTCGAATCTGTGGGCTCAAGCAATCCACTCACCTCAGCCTCCCAAAGGCACAGGATTGCAGGCTGAGCCACCGAGCCTGGCTACATCATAATATTCTAATAATCAATAACTTCTAAAGCGTATGCATACACAACACCTAATGACTAACTTAAATCTTAATACCTTTCTATTCTATGCCAATTCTATCTACACTATAGAAACTCTTAATTATAGTTCAAGCCAGTTCCTAAAGAATGTGGCCCAGTCCAAAGATTACACTGGGCCATTTCTAGGAACAATTGATTACAATCTCTTAACAAAATGGCTATTCAAAATCCTGTATATTTATCTTAACTTTTATAGTTTCTAATTCCTAATTCTAATACATAAAGCAGATTGTCAGCAATGAAGCTCCTAGAATTAAAACCCAAATATAAACTGTAAATTGTACTAAAGCCAAAACCAAAATAGTAGAAAATGGGAACAATGAAATTTCTAAAGTTAACTGTATTCTTATCAAACCTTAAAATATCTTGTTTGAGCCAGGCTTGGTGGCTCAGCCTGTAATCCTGTGTTTTTGGGAGGCAGAGGTGAGTGGATTGCCTGAGCCCATGGTTTGCGACCTGCTTGAGCAACTTGGCGAGAACTCATCTCTACAATAAATCAAAAACTAGCTGGGCATAGTAGTGCAGGCCTGTAGTTCCAGCTACTTGAAAGGCTGAGGTGGAAGGATCACTGGAGCCCAACAGGTCAAGGCTGCGGTGGCCGGGAGCAGCCACTGCACTCCAGTATGGGCGACAGAGTGAGACTCCAACAGGAAAAAAAAAAAAAAAAAAAAAAAATATATATATATATATATATATATCATGTTTGATCATGCTTGAACATAATTCCCTGATGTTAGCATGACCCATTCTACAATACTTTCCATAAGTAAAATAAATTCAGTTTTTATAATAAGTAGAAAAACCCTACAATAATTGTAGCTAAAACTGGTTTAAAAAAATGTAACCCAGTCCAAAGTATGCGCTGGGCCCTTAGGAATGTGGTCCAGCCTAAAGTTCGGGCTGGGCCATTTGTGGTAACTCTAGATAATCATCTATACCATTTAAAGCTGAAAACAGCTCTCCATATGTATATACTAATTCCACAATTATACATTTAAATCTTATAAAGAAGCTTGTACCCTATAAAATGCTCCCAAATGTGACCTGAGTTTGAATTATATCTAATGCCTAAGCTAAAACTGCAGTTTATGGGAAACAGGAACAATAAGTTTCTAGAGTGAGCCATGCCTGTCACAGTCACAGAGCCGTCAGCTCAGGTTAGCAGAGTTCCTTTTGGCTAAGTGTGTTAAATAGAAAAAGGGAGGAGGTAATGGGGTCAACAGCTCCCAAATGCATCCTAGTGGTCTCAGGGTCCATGGCCCTCCCTGATTCCTAATGCTCAGTGGGCCTCCGTGGCTGGCTCCCAACATCTCTCCCTTTTTTATTTTTTAGCACAAATCTGTGAAACTGTGTTGAGCTGAGAAATGCTTCTTTTCAACACTCCAAAAATAACCAGAAGCAGGCATAGAAACACAGGAATCACTGCCCCACAAAATCCCATATTAATGAATGTAGACATCAATGGCTTTTGTTTAATGAAGGATGAAAAGTTATTAAATATAGAACTAGCCAGTTTTTGGATCAAAACAGTTTTTCAGCAACAGTTATATCCTGAATTTCTTTTTTTTTTTGAGTTGGAGTCTCATGCTGTCGCCCGGACTGGAGTGCAGTGGCCGCTCCCGGCCACCGCAGCCTCACTTGCTGGGCTCCAGCTATCCTTCTGCCTCAGCCTTCCGAGTAGCTGGAATTACAGGCATGCACTACCACGCCTGGGTGATTTTTTGATTTATTGTAGAGATAAGGTCTCGCTGCCCAGGGGGGTCTTGAGCCCACAGGCTCAGGCAATCCACTCACCTCAGCCTCCCAAGGGCACAGGATTACAGGCTGAGCCACCATGCCCGGCATCCTGTATTTGTTGATGTAATTTAGTAAGGTCTATACTCAAGTCCGAATGATTCCAAATTCCAAGAATATGATTCTTTATCTTGTCTTAAATATGGACACTTATTTACCTCCAAAGGAGTGAGGCAAATCCACTTAAACTCAGAGTGACATTGGAAAGTCAATTTTATCTTTAAAGTCACAAGCTTTTGTCCTAGTGCTAAAACTGCCTCCTCTAAAGCATTAACTTTACTTTCTAACTTTTGATCTATAATCTCCTGAATAGCTAATGCAATAGAAACATTCTTAGATAACTGGTCAGCAAAGGTAGCTGTATGAACTTCCTTAGATAGAGCTAAAGCTGAAACTGTTACTGAAGTAGCAATAGCTATTAATGCTGTGATTTATAAAATTAAAGTGGCTAAAAATCTTTTCTGTTTTTCCAAAAGGGAATTAACCTCATAGTGTCTGCAAACCATATTCATCATACCAAGTGTACAGAAATCATCAAGGTGGTTGCTTAAGAATAACAAAACCTCCGTAAAAGGCATTAGTTAAGCAACTAGTTAAAATACACTCAGTACAAGACACCTTATAAATATTGTTATGATACTCAATTTTAACAGTTTGGTACTCATTCCATACTAAAAACATGTAAGAGGACTGCAAGCATGCCCTAATGTGGTACTGCTGAGTTTGTCCAACAGGCCTAGACAGGCTCACTGGTTGAAGGGCTGTGAAGGCTCTCCACAGATAAGGCTGAATGGCTTGTCTGATTCCAATTTTAACTGAAAGTATTGGGGGTACCCATCTATTGGAGTGCCCTGTAGCTGCAGCAAAGCATAGAGTCATTAAAACCCCAGTCACTAATATATAGTATTTCACCGGGTACAGGATAGTCCACCTGAGAGTTATAAGCACAGTCTTGCCATATCAGGAAGCCAGTATCTCACGAACGAGTTGACCAGTCCTTTTCCATATCATTGAAGGGCAAGCAGTTATGCTGAGAGGTTGTGAAGCTCTAGTTGCACAACTAGGGTCAGTTCCTCCAGGCATTAACATCTCCAGCCACAAACCGTCCTTGATATTGTCCTGATAAGGGCTTTCTGTACTCAGAGACTTAAAGGTGGACATTAAGCAAGGAGCCCGGTAATTATTAAAAGCCCTTCATAAGACAAATTATGATTAGTAACATGTTTGACTTGAGCATGGAATAAAGTAGGCCCTCCCATTATCCTGTAAGGAGATCCTTCCATTTTATCAGAGGTTTTATATTTTCTACTCTTTTTCAATGTCTAGCCATAGCTGAATAGCCTGAAGAGTCCAAATTTAAATGGCTAACAACAAATAAGCCATGATTTAAAATATGGTGGGGAGAACTAAACTTGAACTCCCCCTCTTGTAATTTAATTATTTGATTTTTTAAAGTTTGGTGAGCTTTTTCACCTATGACTTGACCTTGTGGATTGTAAGGAATTCCTGTGGAATGAGAGATATTAAATTGAGAGCAACATTGTTGGAAAGATTTGGATGTATATGTAGGACCATTGTTAGTTTTCAATTATTTAGGCATTCCTAGCTGTGAAAAGCAAACGAATAAATGTTGTGCCACGTCCTTGTAGGCTTCTCCAGTTCTTGCTGAAGCTAAAATAACATGAGAGAATGTGTTCACAGTTACATGCAAATAAGACAGTTTCCCAAAGCTGGGAAAATGAGTTACATCCATTTGCCATAGCACATTTGGTTTTAGTTCTCAAGGGTTAACTCCTCCTGGAGCTGAAACAAAAGTGGGACAAGCTGGACAATTCTTAACAATTTGTTTAGCTGTCTCCCTAGGTAAGTGAAATTGATAATGTAAGGCAGTAGCATTTTGATGATGAACTTGAGAAAGTTGAGCCTGAGTAACTGGCCTCAGCCTCTACTGTGGCACACACCGTAGGCTTAGTTAGGGCATCAGCCAATTGGTTGCCTTGGTGTAAAGTTTCCAGAAGACCAGAATGAGACCTAATATGGCCCACAAAGAATTGTTCCTTCCTATTATTAATTAGTTGTTGTAATTGAGTTAATAGTTTCAACATTGTAGTTTTGTTGGTTGGAATGGAAGCTGTTTCAGAATGAGGAAACAATCCCGCAATATAACAAGAATTAGTGTATAAATTAAATTTGGAAAATTCCAGGGCAGCGAAGGCATACAAAACTACCCTCAGCTTTGTCTTCTGGGCTGAAGATTCAGAGGTGTTCAGCACATGAGATTTATTATTAATAACTTCCATGGCTTTACCATTAGATGAGCCATCAGTAAACACGAAGGTTGCTCCCTCAAAGGGGAATTAGTGAACAGTTGTGAGGGAAAATTATAGGATTTTGTTTCACAAATTGTCACACAGGACTTTTAGGTAGGTGGAATAAGATTTGCGCTCTGTAATCAGTTAGAGCTACCTGCCAATCATTACTAGTTTGAAACAAAGTTTGAAATTGAAATTTGTTATAAGGCACAATTATATTGTGTACGTCATGTGCAAATAATTCAACACTTTTTTGTCTTCCTTTAATTACAAGTAAAGTTACTAAATAAGGATAAGAAGTCAATATTTTTTTAGAGGTTACTGGCAGATGGAGCCATTCCATTGGTTCTTCTTGCCACAGACACCCTGTGGGAGTATGGAGAGTGGCCAGAATAATTAAGTTCCAAGGCAGGCAGTAGTCTGTTCTTTTAACCTTCTGAGACTCAAAAGCTTTTTTCACAAGGGACAAGTCTTCTTTGGCCTCTGGTGTTAGACTTCTCTTAGCATTGGGAGAAGAATCTTCCCGCAAAATATTGAATAAAGGTTTTAAATCTGACGTGGTAATATGTGAATAGGGTTTAATCCAATTGATATCTCCCAACAGTTTTTGGAAATTATTTAAGGTTACCAAATAATTTTTTTCATAACTGCAAATGTTGATGACTCACTGTGTGTTTAACACATGACCAAGATATGTGAAAGGAGGATTGGTTTGAATTTTTTCAGAGAATTTTCAAACTGCAATCAGTGAGAGCAGTCACAGTTTTATTAAGTATTCCATAATGG
>NW_007129811.1:0-4794 GCF_000164805.1 Carlito syrichta
CCAACACAATAAGTCCAGCCTTTTGTGCTGAAGTGCTAAGGAAGCAAAAGTGCACTTTCAATCACTTTAGTAGTGGTCATTATGGCATATCCTGCTTTTCTTTCTCCATTAATAAAAAAACTGCTCCCATCAATGTACCATTCGCATTCGGGGTTAGGAAGGGGAAGGTCGGTTAAATCTTGTGTTACTGCTCTAGACATTTCAAGAATCTCTGTACAGCTATGCTCTGCCAGTTCTGGAAGTGGGAGGAGGGTAGCTGGGCTTAAGAGACCTGACTTTTGGAGCATTAGAGTTGCCAATGAAAAGAGTTTGGTGCTTAGTAAGTCTTGAACTAGTAAAAAATTTGTAAGCTTTGTTGTTCAAAATGTTGTCCATAAGTAATTTTATTAGCTTCCTGAGTTAGCATGGCAGTTGCTGCTAGGGCCCAAAGGCATGATGGCCACCCTTTTGCTGTATTGTCCAAGGGTTTAGGTAAGTATGCTACTGCCTTCATAACTGGACCATACCTTTGTCCTAGCAGCCCCAAGGCTATTCCTTCCCTCTCCATTGTGTAGAGGATAAAGTTCTTTTGTAAGTCAGGGAGTGCCAGAGCTGGGGCCCTCATTAGTGTGTCTCGGAATTAAAAAGAAAACATTTTGTGCCAGTGAGAAAACTTTTTGTGGCAGTCCAGAGGTTCATGTTTTGAACCCTGAGCAGCCTCATATAATCGCTTAGTTATAAGTTCATAATTAAGAATCTAAATTTTAAAGTAGTCATTTAAACCCAAAAAAGCATGTAATGAGAGACTGTATGAATTCCTACCTCACGTTCACTGTATTTTATAGAGACTGTATGAATTCCTACCTCACGTTCACTGTATTTTATAAATCCTGTATGAATTCCTACCTCACGTTCATTGTATTTTATAAATCCTTACCCCATAGGACTAGGCATATATAGGCCGCCCGGTGGCTGTGACTGTAAAGTTATGAAGTGTTTGCAGTGCTTATACTTAGAACCTTGTTAAGTTTAGTTTTTGTTTGTCCCATAATAACCATGTTAATTGAAATAACCAGCTTTGAGCCGGGCTTGGTGGCTCAGCCTGTAATCCCACCCCTTTGGGAGGCTGAGGTGAGTGGATTGTCTGAGCCCATGGGTTTGAGACCTGCCTGGACAGTGAGACCTCATCTCTACAATAAATAAAAAAAAAATCAGCCAGGCATGGCAGCGAATGACTATAATTCTGGCTACTTGGAAGGCTGAGGTGGAAGGATCGCCAGAGCCCAGCAGGTCAAGGCTGTGGTGGCCAGAAGCAGCCACTGCACTCCAGTCTGAGAGACAGAGTGAGACTCCAACTCAAAAAAAAAAAATAGAAATAACCAGCATCTTCTGCTGGCAGTGTGTGAATGTTAAGCAAAAAGCCCCTCCCAGACATTCCTTTGCTTGAATTATGGTGGGCTCTGTGGCACCAGCTGCACTTCTGGTAGGCTCTGTGGTGCTAGCCGCAGTTCTGGTGGGCTCTGTGTTATCTCAAACCTGCCTGTATGCCCGAGCTGATTTATGCACAGTCACAGTGACTGTGTGAACCACAGCTTATCTAACAGTCCAGATGACTTGACTGACTCCATTCTGCCTGCGTAGCCATTAGTAATCAATCATGGGCAGCTGGGCCCGCACCTGCACAAATCAAAAACAAAGCCACCAACCTCAAGCTCTCCTGTCCCCTGACATCACCGCAGACCTAATTGGGAACAAATTCTCCAAGGTCCGTGAGCTTCGTGTTCTACGTCATGCCTTCTTCTAATTGGATAATGTCTCAAGCCTAGGGAAAACCGGTCATGCCCAGTCCCTCCCTCATAACTGTGTATATAAACTACCTGCTGTACTAGGTCTGGGCTCTCGTTCCTGTACCGTTGCGCCGGTCACAGACGTGAGCCCAGACTCGAGTCTGAATAAAGACCCTTGTGTGATTTGCATCGGAGCTGGCTCTTTGGTGGTCTCTCAGATTCAGGATTCGGGTACTACATTTGGGGCCTCATCTGGGATCCCAGAGACCCTCCCCAAGACACCCCCCCCCAGCCCGGAGGGTCCCAGTGTCGGCAGGTAAGTGCACTTCATTTTTGGTAAGCGCGCATCTGTATTGTCTGTAGGAATTCCATTCGGTATTAAGGTCAGCACTGGCTTAAGCAGATGCTCTGGCAGGCCGTCAGCCAGGGTCTTGGGAGACATCCCTTGCCCCCTTTGGGAGGATGTGGAATCCTTCCCTGGAGGATGAGGAATCCCTCCACTGTAAGGAGAGTCAATCACCAAGAGGATCGGACTCACCCTCAGCTCAGTTTTGTTTTGGTCTGCATGACCGTGGACAACCATACTTCATTGTTAGTAGTCTTGTCTTGTGTGTAATCTTGTTTTGTGTGTTATATTGTACAGAAAAGGGAATGGGACAGATGCTGACTACCCCTCTAACTCTTATGACTGACCATTTCTTGGATGTAAAGGAAAGGGCTGATAATCTGAGTGTAATCATCCACAGAAAAAAATTCCAGGCCCTTTGTAAGTCTGAATGGCCGTCCTTCAATGTAGGGTGGCCACCAGAGAGCACTTTCTCATTAAGCATTGTCTTACAGGTTAAGCATGTCATTTTACAGGATGGACCGTGCGGCCACCCCGACCATGTGCCTTACATCCTGGTATGGCAGGGTATAATTAAACCCCCGTGGGCCAAGTCTTTTATTCCACCTCAAACAGGGTCAGTGCTCTGAGTTCTGATCACACAGGAGAAGGAGGCTAAGGATGGCAGACTCCTGAAAGCCACAGGGCCAACTAAACCTCCGCTCTATCCAGTCCTGCTGGATTCAGATCTGGAGATGTTTCTTCCTCCCCCTACCCCAATGCCCCCTCAGCACCCCCAGCACCTGTGGCGGGTGCCGCTGAGGGACTGGTGCCACCAGGGGAGGAGCCTTGGCATGGACCGGCAGCAGGGAGGTGGGGACACACCACTCAGGGAGCCCCAGCTGCTCTGGAGGAGGGACCCGCAGACTCCACTGCACTCCCTCTCTGTACAATCAGGCCCCCAAGAGAAATCAGAGAACAGCCCCTGCATTATTGACCATTCTCCACCTCTGATCTGTATAATTGGAAAGCCCAAACTGCTAAATTCTCTGATAATCCAAAAGATCTAACTGACTTGCTAGAAAGCATTCTTTTTACCCACCAGCCCACATGGGATGATTGTCAGATGCTCTTAAAGGTTCTCTTTACCATGGAGGAAAGGGAACGCATTCAGACAGAAGCCCGGAAATTGGTTCTGGGAGAAGACAGGCAACCAACCCAGAATCCGGACATCATCAATGCAGCCTTCCCCCTGTCCCGCCCCATGTGGGACTTCAACATGGCAGAAGGTAAGGAGAGGCTCCAGGTCTACCGCCAGACTCTAATGGAGGTCTCAGGGCTGTGGCACGCAAGCCCACTAATTTGGCCAGAGTATATGATATTCAACAGGAGAAAGATGAGAGTCCGGCCACGTTCCTGGAATGGCTTACAGAAGCCTTCGGACGGTACACTCCTATGAGTCCAGAAGTGCCGGAAAACAAGGCAGCTGTTATGATGGCTTTTATTAATCAGGCTGCCCCAGATATTAGAAAAAAGTTGCAGAAAGTAGAGAGATTAGGTGAAAGCCTCCAAGACTTATTAATAGTGGCAGAAAGAGTGTACAACAACCAAGAAAGTCCAGAAGACCAACAGACCAGAGGAAATGATCGCCAGACCCGCAACTTGTCTAAAATCCTGCTGGCTACTACCACCAATGACCTTCGGGAAAAGCAGAGGCAATTCAAGCAGCTGGCCAGAGAGCCAGGTAAGAAGAGTGGTTTCCAAAAGGGATGCCCCAGATTGGCTAAAAACCAGTGTGCATACTGCAGGAAGGAGGGACAGTGGGTAAAAGATTGTCTGGAAAAACCTCCAGAACCTAAAGAAAGTTTGCCACCCTGTGGGTGTGGACTCAACCTCTCATTTCAAAGAGGCGAGCTTACCTCGAACGGGGAAAGAGTCCTAACCCTGGAAGATTAGGGAGATCAGGGTTCAGAACCCCTCCCCGAAGCCAGGGTAATGTTGAAGGTGGAGGGGAAACCCATGCAATTTCATGTGGACATGGGTGCGCAGCACTCCGTCCTGTTACAATCACAGGGAAAGCTCACAAATAAAATATCGTGGGTGCAGGGGGCCACGGGCACCAAGCCATACCCATGGACCACCCAAAGAACAGTGGACCTTGGCGTGGGCCGGGTATCTCAATCCTTTATAGTCATCCCTGAGTGCCCGTATCCCCTACTAGGACGAGATTTACTCACCAAAATGGGTGCCCAGATCAGCTTCCATCCAGGAGGAACAGAAATCTTAGACAAGGATGGACACTCTATCCAGGTGCTCAGTATAAGCTTAGGGAATTAGTATCGCCTCCACCAGAGCCCTCCACCACCAATGGAGGATATTAACTGTTGGTTATGGGACTTTCCCCAGGCATGGGCAGAGATGGGGGGAACGGGACTAGCCAAGCACCGGCAGGCTGTGTTCATTGAGCTCAAGTCAGGAGCCGATCCGGTCAGAATCTGGCAGTACCCAATGCCCCTGGCTGCCCGAGAAGGCATAACTCCTCACATTCGGTGACTATTAAGTGAGGGCATATTGCAGCCCTGCCAGTCAGCCTGGAACACTCCCCTGTTGCCAGTGCGAAAACCGAACTCAAACGACAACATCCGGGTTCAAGGCTTACCTGAGTGAACCGGTGGGTGATGGATATACACCCTACAGATCCGA
>NW_007129812.1:0-4509 GCF_000164805.1 Carlito syrichta
CTGATGACTGAGAGGAGAGAACTCAGAATTTTATAGACCCTGTTGGTGGGAGTTGTGTCCACCCTTGGCAGTGTGGCCAGGACTTGGGTGGGGTGGGCCATGCTCTGTAATCAGGAGCAGAGGCGTCCCTTCCTGTGTTCCAAAATCTTCCTTTCTCACTCCTTCCCCACATTTGCAAATGTGCGTTTCTGTGGGTGTGGTCGTGAGTTTGTGTGTATGAGGGAGTGAGTGTGTGTTGTGGCAGTGGTGATCAGGTAAAATCAAAGGTGATGAAGCATTTAAAAAAAACATGAAAGCCCCTTTGCTGAACAAAATTGTATAAAGAAACTCAATAAAATACATCAAAGGCAGGCTGCTGGGTTGAGGACGGGCCAGGGACTTGGGACGCCACCTACCTAGCTTCCCTGTCACAGCTCAGC
This sequence comes from Carlito syrichta, assembly GCF_000164805.1. Taxonomy (NCBI): domain Eukaryota; kingdom Metazoa; phylum Chordata; class Mammalia; order Primates; family Tarsiidae; genus Carlito; species Carlito syrichta. The sequence goes on from NW_007129812.1 coordinate 420, forward strand.
CTTACATGGGCTAAGCAGCCTCTGGACAAGGTGTTAACCTGTCTGAACAGTGAGGCTAATCATAGCCAAGTCACTCGGGGAGAGACCAGTGAGTGGATGTACATGAAGACTTCTCCAGCCCCTGGTCCAAGTAAGTACCCACTGGGGCTGTGATTATTTTTGCTGTTGCTTTTGTTGCTGTGATTGTGATGATTGTTGCTTTCCTTGATGAGCCCTGTGCATTGTCACATCTGCTTGTTACCGCAGTTGTGAATCAGTGCTACCAGGGACAGTTTGGGGTTTTAATGACAGTCGAGTCCGAGTGTGGCCCAGAAGTACCCCTGTCCTGTCCCAGAGCTCAGCCTGTACCCCCAGCTGGTCTCCCAAGAGAGAGATGCCCTCTATTTCTGTCTGTTCTTCATTGCTATAAAGGAATGTCTGGTGCTGGGTAGCTCAAGGTTCTCCAGACTGTACCGGGCACATGGTGCCAGCATCCACTCCTGGTGAGATCTCAGGAAGCTTACAATCATGGTGGCAGGGGAAAGGGATTTGGCACATCACATGGCCAGAGAAGGAGCAAGAAAGAGAATGGAAGTGCCATGCTCTGTTTACCAATCTGATCTTGGGTGAACTATAGAGTGAAAACTCACTCATGACCTGAGAACAGCACCAAGCCATTCATCAGGAATCCACCCCCAGGACCCAAGCACCTTCCACCACCTCCAACACTAGGGATCACATTTCAATGTGAGATGAGTGGGATCTCAGCTCCCAAGGACCAGGGGGACTGACTCAAAGTCACACTGCTGAGTGTGCTTGGCCTGAATTCATTATAAGTATGCCAGGTTCCAGTGTCTTTTTGTCAGGGCCTTGCGGGGTTGAACTTGTTATAAAGAAAACACTCACACAGCAAGATGGGAGCCCCTCATCACTGGAGGTGTCCAAGAAGAGAGGCAAGCCATCAGTTCAGTGATTCCAGCATCAGAGGTACACTGGGCCAGCAGGCTTCTCAGCCAGCTTTGAGGTTTTGCAGCTTAACTACCCTATTTCCAGGTGTCATTGTGTCTTGAGTGACAAGAGGGGGCTGGATTAGCCTCTGCCCCCAACTTGCCACCCACCTCGACCCTAGTTCACCATCCTTCCTACATGCTCTTTGCTCTGAGCCTGTGGGAGGGGTTAGTCTGACCTCCACCATATGTGCCTTAGGTGTGGGATCTGGAGGCTTCATGCAGAATGGGTGTCCCTTCTTTCTGGTCCAGAATCATCCACAGGGATAGTTCACATTTGTGTCCATGTGAGAGCTGAGAGCCTTTGGGAAATCTCCCACTACAGAGCTCTTTCCCCCAAAAACTTTCATTAAATCATTTGCAGGGAGAAGGACAAGGAGAAACTGACTAAGCAGTCTTCTTGCTGGTCCCAGGGCCACTGTGTGAGTGTATTTCACCCACTGCTTACCAAGTGCTGCTCTGACATCAGCCAGGGCCAGCCCCTTGTCACTTCTGCGAAGCAGAAGCTACAGGACTTTCTGGGGACTAGTGGCATATGGTTAGGGGATAGAATGGAAGAGAAGGCACCACTGCCCACTCCATCCCTTCCTGAGGACACTAATAACCCACTAATGGCAATCATTGGTGCCCTGAAGACACAAATGCCCCATGGTTGGCAATCAGCAGTATCAGAGGACAGCAATACCTATCATTGACAACAAGTGTTGCCCAGAAACACCAATGCCCACCTTGACAATCAATGGCACCTTCAGACCTCACCATATCTGAGCTCTTGGTGGCACTGTCCTGTGCCTGCTCCCCTCGAAGAGGACTTCCTTGCCTTGTGCTCTCTGGTCCTCCCACTACCTCCACCCCTTCCCCATCTTCTCAGCCCCAGTATCTTTGGTTCACTGCTTTCCTCAATGCCCAAGGCAGGTGCCTGGAGTCTTCTTCACTTCTCACTGCTCCACCAGTGAAATCCACCCCACCCCTTCTCCCTATCTCGCAGCCTTCTCCTCCTCTCCATTCCATGGTATACTCATGCTATTCCTGTTGGTGGGCCCGTGACCCATCTCATTGTCTCCGTGTCTTCCCAAAGCATCATGACAAGCCAGCATCCACCCACTTTCCCCACTGTGGAGGGCTGAGCCCTTGCTGGAGTTCCTAACTGCCCATCACATGCTTTATTAGTCATTGCCTGTTTGCTAGACTATGTGTCCCATGAGGCCAAGGATGACACAGTTGTCCCATGCTCCACCCCCTCCATCCCCTGCACAGTTGTCCTGTGCTCCATCCCCTCCATCCCCAATGACTGCATCAAGTCAGCAGTGGAGGGGGAACAGCATGCATCTGTGGCACCCTGCAGGGAGTGGTAAGCACTTCAACCACCTTGCCCATGTCCCAGATTTAACTCCCCAGGAACCTTCTGGGTGTCTTGCTAAGGAGTAACCAGGAATATGAACTTCTATGTCCCCAAGAACCTTCTGGGCATCTTGCTAAGAGGTAACCAGGAACCTGGGCTTCCAGGGCCCAGGAACATTCTGGGCATCTTGCTAAGGGGTAACCAGGAACTTTTTCTTCCAGTTCCCCAGAACACTTCTCAGCATCTTGCTAAGGGGGAACCAGGAATCTGGAATTCCAGACCCCCAAGAACCTTTTGTGTGTCTTGCTAAGTGAACCCTATTTCATGGGCAACATGGGTGGTGACTGCCTCTCTGGGATTCACCTGCTGGGGACACTTAAATAGGGATAGTAATCGTAACTATTATAAACTATTTTATCAGAGGGTTGTTAAAAATATGTATATAGCATTTGTTCTAGTGGCTGGTATATAGTAAGTGCTCAATAAGTGCTATGTACAATTATCTTACTACCAGTGTGGTTTCCTACTAAACACGACACTGAAGTGTTTCATTTGTGCCAATGGTGTTTCAAGCTGGTGCCAGCTATGGATCTGTACTGGGGTCTCACCAGACTGAGGTATAGTTTCCTCACCCAGGCCAGAGCAGGCCTGTAATAACAGGTCTTTCAGCTCTGTCCTTACTCTTGATTCCATGACTACAGAGTATCAACAGGCTCTAAATGAATGGCTGGGGCCTTGAACATCCAGTGTAGACTTTGATTCACTTTTAGGCTTCAGACATTCACCTCAAGTGAAAGGAGATGAAAAGAATGGCTTCTAGTTGAGTTAATGCAACATTGTTGCCAACCCAACCAGTAGCACCTATACTGTCTCATTCCTGATCACAAGCATTTAAAGAGGAAGTCCTGGGAGGTTCTTCCTGACTCCCGAAAACTGTGATCTGCACCCAAGGGACTGCCAGCTTCACTACTGAAAGGCCCAATGCAAAGGTACTGAGACACAGTCCCTGCCTCCCACTGTCCAATTAGGGGACAGGTAAATAAACAAATTGTTCACAGACCCAATTATCCATCATCTATGTAACCACCCTCATCAGAGACAATCTTCCAAAACACAGTCATTCCAAAAAATTAGCATCCATTCAAGCAAGTGTATTTTTAGCATTGTCTGCAAAATATCTTCAGACGGCCAAACACAACCCAATTATATCGAATTCACTCCCAAGCCCTTGAGAACTGAGGTCACCAGTAATTATGGAAGAGGAGGATGGGGAGCACATTTCACAAATGCTACAGATAAGATTACTAATCAATTGAGGCTACAACATATTGGTGATGAATTATTTTTATATGTCCTGAAATACATTTGCTGTACTTCTTTAGTGTGGATCAGACACAGGATTTTCCAAATCAACCCTTGGTCAATGGGAAAATAATTGCCTCTCTGTTACTGTGTATTAATAAATGCTCTTGGGATGTTTCCTGGAGCCTTAGTGATCATGAGGGTAGTCATTACAATGGAACCAGCCCTCTCCTGACATTTCTGTCATTGTATCTGGGTGGATGTTTTACTAAATCACATTGGAGGCTTGTGGTTCAAATTTCAATACAGATGCAGGCCAGTAGTGGGCCTCACAGTCAGAGCAGGTCTCGCAGCAGTGCCATGGCTCATGAGCTGTGTGGCCTGCCACAGGGTATCCACCTCAACAAGCTCCAAGTCTCTGTCTATAAAGAGACAAGGGTATCTCCACATGTAGCTATTG
>NW_007129813.1:0-4348 GCF_000164805.1 Carlito syrichta
TTCATAGAGATGTTTTTCTCCTGAAGGAGAAAAGAAAAGCAAACAATTCCCCTAGGTGTTACAAGCTGGGATAGAATTGTTTGTTCACTCATTGGCTCATGCAGGCAGTCACATGCCCTTCAGGCAGGCGTTAGCGCTTAGCTCCATATCAGGTCTGTGCTAGTGGCACGAGGTATCATCATGGTGCATGGGCCGAGGAGGGGTGGACACACAGCTATACCGTAAAGTCATTTTGAAAAACACATCATGTGAAGAGTGCTTTAATGGAGGGAACCTGGTCTCCCTGTCCCGATGGTCCCAACGGAGTCAGGTGTGGGGGTCGTTTCCCAGGGTGGAGCATGGAGCCAGGTCTGCAGGTGCTGAGTGGATGCTGAATGAACTGTGTGAGTCATCTGGGTGACTTGTTTGCTTCCTCCTTGTTATCCAGGGAATCCACATGCAGTGTAGGCAATTTAGAGGGAGGAGGACAGCGGAGACACGTCAAAGGACATGAACGGAGCTGAGGGGCTCCCCAGGGTCAGAGCTAGAACCATCAGAGTAGCAAATACCAGCATAGCATTGATTTACAACTACCAGTATAAGAGGAATACATGTGACTGCAGTGAATAGTTACATGATTGAATAAGTAAATAATGGGGGAGCAGAGAAAACTGTCCCATGCAGGAGAATTCCAAATAGCTTATGTGGTGGCCCTGGCCTCAGGGTTGGGGAGAAGATTCCCACCCCTTTACCATGGGCTGCACATACCAACCTCTTGGAGAGAGGACAGCATGGAAGGAAGGAGAAAGACGATCCCACAGTAGAGAATCCTGACACATTACCCCAACCGGGCAAGGACTCCAACAGCAGGGGTGAGTCTGTTGATAGTAGGTGCCCCTGATACGATGTGAGGAGGATGGCACCTTTCCCCTGCCATCTTCCCCTGAGCCCATGGTAACCTTGGTCCAGCCAGAAGCAGCTTAGCAGATAAGCCTGCATGGAGAAGCTCACTGTACATGTGGTCAGTCCCACTTAAAGCCACCAAGGTCGTCAAAGGCCCAGGAAGTCTGAACGCTATTACAGCCCAAGATTGCCATGTGGTGTCCTGGGTGGGCTGCTGGAACAGAAAAAGAGACAACTGATAAAATCTGAACAAAGTGTGGTGTTTAGATAACAAAAATGTGATGCTGATGTCTTCTTCGTTGTGACAAATTTCCTATACTAATGTGAGACATGAATGAGAGGGTACACTGGGAGTGGAGTCGTGGAAGCTCTCTGAGCTCTCTCTGCAAATTTTCTGCAAATCTGAAACTACTCTAAAGTAAAAAAGCTCATATAAAACACAAAATGAAATTCCTTCTGACTCCACCACCTGAGACCAGTCACTGCCCACTTCCCTAGTGTACCCTCTATCCTTGTGCCTGGGTGCTTCTCACAAAAACATTAGACCAACTCTCTCACATACCTGCACCTACTTACCTGCTGTTGGCAGAGTTGCCCATGTGCTAGGGAGCTTGTCAGTGTGACATGTGTCACAGGCACATCTTCAGAATTCAGCACCCCACTGCTGGTTGCATGCACACGAGCTCCCTACCCTGTTTGTGTTCTTTACAAACATTGCTTTAAAATTGATGGTGCCCTGACCAGGCCACGGTTCCCCTCATTGTTCTCCAATAAACCACACCAGGAGGAACAGCTCTGAGCCCATGTCTCTATGTCCCCATTTCAGGGCCCATAGTCATGTGAGGAACTGGTCTCAATGGATGCAGCATCAGTCCTCTTCAGAGCTCCAGTCAGCTGGGAAGAGAAGGTTTTTGAGTGAGAGATTAATTAAAGTGACTGGGAAGTTCATTAAGGCCACCCCAGGAAGGAGGAAAGCATGTGTCGGTGGTCATTTGTTCACTTAAAGGCAGGCACTCCTTGCAATCTATTGATTTTTGCTCTGTGCACTTAGGTGCCTTCCAGAGATAGATCAGGGTCTGGGAAGGATACTGTCCCCACCCTTTGCAGGAAAGCCATGCTCAGTAGAGGGGGCTGGTCTTGTCCCAGCCTGTACCAGACCTCGTGGACCTGCCTCATTCTGCATGAACTCACCCCAGGGTGTGGCTGAGAGCAGGGCTCCAGAGTCCAATGCTCAGATTCTCACCTTGTCTCCATCCTGACTGGCTGTGTGACCTCATTGTGCCTCAGTATCCCCATCTAGCTGGTAGAAATAATAGCAGCATAATAAGACTCCCCTCCTATAGTTCTGTGAGGACAAACTAATTTTGCTCATAAGAAGCTTCCCCTGGAAGCTCCCTCGGCACCGGGGCAAAAGGAGCAACCCCCCCATTTTATAGATAGGGAAACTGAGGCACGATGGTGAGTGAATTCACCTAATGTTACACAGACATGGGATTTGAACCAGGTTACCTGGAGAATGAGTGGGTGCTCCTGGCCCCTACTCTGCAATCACACAGTATTTATTCATTCATTCATCCATTCATTCATTCATACACCCATTCAACAAATGTATGGAGTCCCAATCTGAAGCAGGCTCCAGGTCCTGCAGGAATGGAGGTGAAGGGATTAACAGCTGTGGCTGGACCAGACATGATCGCTGTCCTAACAGTGCTGACTGACCCAAAGGAAGAATCCCCTTCAAGAAATGTGGTGAGTGGGTTCCCTGTGACCTTGTAGCAGAGAGCTCAACCTGGCCTAGGGTAAGGGAGGTCCATCTGAGGACATGGCTGGGTACCACAGCACAAATAGGAGGCAGGGAAGCCAGAAGGGAGGCCAGTCTTGGAAGGGGCTAAGGAGTTATCTACAGATATTGGATTGCTCCCCGGGACCATGAGGAGCCTTGAAGTGGACACCAACATCCTGCATGGGGAAGACATCTTAGGGAGAGGGTGGAGGCATGGAAACCAGGGTCCAGCTAGCCAAGGGGCTGGTCCTTGCCCTGACCCCCCCATTCCTGCCAGAGAGGACACTTGAGCCAAATGGCTCTGAGATCTGTCCACATGTGCCAGCTGGCCAAGCTCACTGACCCTCTTGGCCCACAAGGGATGTGCCTCTGGTTGCCCCTCTGCTCCAGCTCAGAAGCACCCCTTCCTCCACGGTGGGGACAGTAGGTACAAGAGGGTGTGACCTTGGCCCAACTCTCCTGGCCTTTCTGCGAGACAGAAGGGATGTACTCAGAGCCCTGTTCTATTGGTACAGTGGATTCAGTGGAACAGACAGGAGGCTACAATGGTGGCCACATGAGGAGAGGAGGTAGGCTGGGCTCACAAGCAGGACGTGGCCACATGGTGTGGTGCTGTGGTTTCCCTGGCGTGAAAGAAAGCCAGCCCTCTTATGACTTCCCTGCAGGCAGGCTTGGAAGAGAAGATGCCCATGATGCAGTTGGCCATCCCATCTTAGGGTGCCTCATTTGCCAATTTCAAAACAAAATGGCTCAGGGCCCTGTGCATGTCCAGGTCTCCTGTCCCTGCAGACACAGACATGCTGCTGTTCCAGATCCTACCACACATCAAATCCAACCTGGACAGGGTGGTTGCCTCCTAAAGGACCTGCTCCTATGTAGGCCCTTTGGTGACCATCTCTGTAGCAGCCAGGTGGATGTTGTAAAAGCCCAAACCAAGCCTCCTCCTTCCTCCCCCCAGGCCTCCCCTCATGCATAACAAGAGCTTGCTGTGTGCTTCCTGGGCTGCCTGGAGGCTGGGATTCCCTGGGATTCTGGGGGCTGAAGGTGATCTGGAGGTTGGGCACCCAAGGCCTTCTAGAGGCTGGGAGTCCAAGTGTTCTGGAGGCTGGGAGTCCAGAGTTTTCTGGAGGCTGGGAATCCATAGTGCTCTGGAGGCTGGGATTCCAAGGTGATCTGGAGGCTGGGATTCCAAAGTGATCTGGAGGCTGAGATTCCAAGGTGATCTGGAGGCTGGGCATCCAGGGTGTTGGCAGAGCTGGGTCCTTCTGGGGTTTCTGTGCCTCTTCCCATTCTGGTATTTTGGGCATTTTGTGGTGCTGGTAGCTTTTAGATGTGTCCCTGCTATCTCTGCTTCTGCCTTAATGCTATCTCCTTCTCTTGCGTCTCCACTCTCCCCTCTTACAAGGACACCAATCATTGACTTCAGGATGGTCTCATGTCCAGGATGGCCTCATCCTAAGATTCTTAGCTATGTCTCCAAAGACCCTATTTCCACCACAGGTACTGGGTATTCAGATGTAAAAGTCCCTTTTTGGGGCACCATGCACCCCACTGCAGTCACCTCATGGCCCTGTAGATCTGGCTCTTGTCTGCTTCTCCAGCCCTTCTCCCGTCCCCTTCAGTGCCCTCACAGCAGGCTCTTGGCTTCCCCCTGTGACCCCGTGTCACTCCACCTGGCTTGGT
>NW_007129814.1:0-10395 GCF_000164805.1 Carlito syrichta
TTTTAAAGAGTTAATGAATGCTTGCCCAACCCAATTTATGCCTGGTCTAGTACAATTTAAATTGGCTATAAGTCTTTTGGCTCTAAGTTCTTTGGTCATAGAGGTCCCTCTGGAGGTCAAGCAAAGGACAAGATAGATGCAGGGCATGTAGCCACACCACCCTGGCAATGGTATTGGACAAAATAAAAGTATGACCATTGATGTTGCTTCTGGTAAACTTGTTCAGAAAGAGGACAGTGTAAACCAAAAATAAAATGTTTAGCCATACAACAGGACAAATGCCCTCTGGGTCAAGTAAAATCTGAAAAACTAAATTCCAGACTATGACAGAAAAGATGAGACACAACTGTTATACCCCTTCCCTTGTGGAATTTCAGACATGACTGATCAGCATTAACATTAAAATAGAGATCATAAGACTGATGAAATAGACTCTGTGTTAATAATATACCACATTCCAATGTGACTCTGAAATAGCTTCACATGACAGGAGGCTGTAAAGGAAGTAATAATATTTTACCCGAAAATATATTTCTTTGACATATTTTTGAAGTGACACTACAAATCTGTCTCTTGGGGAAATTTCTGTCTGTATATAATCCTCTTCCCGGGGATTCTTGGGGGAGATGAACACCTTTTAAGACATTTACCACCTAGTCTATCTGAAGCCTGCTACTTAGAGTCTTCATCTACATATCAAGAACCTTGATGTCCTCAAATGCCCCTTCTCCTAATTCAGCATTTCTTGTACTGGTTTCAAATTCTTTAGACAGAGCTGAACTTTTTCTACCTGTTGTCAATCAGAAAATCTTTGAATCCACCTATGATCTTCAACCCCCCATTTGTAGATACCCTGCCTTTCCAAGGTCAATCAAGATAAACCTCATATATTTTAGTTTATGTTTTACATGTAACCTCCATCTCCTGAAAAATGTATAAAGCCAAGCTGTATTTCAACCATTTTGGGTACATGTTCTCAGGAACTTTGGGACTGTGCCATGGACCTAGGTCATTCACATTTGTCTCAGAATAAGTCTCTTTAAATATAATTCAGAGTTTGGTATTTTTATCAACATTAACAATTCAATTGTTATAGACAAATGGAAATGACCTCATCTCAAACATACTCCTACCCCTAGCTTCCCGTGTTTTTCACAGGCAGTATTATTCTCTCTTTCACCCAGACTTAAAAATCTGTTTCATTCACACCTATTCATTGTCTACTACATGTCAACTATGAAGACATATGTAGTTGAGAGAATGCAGTCTCAATCCTCTACCCCAGCTGAGTCTGATTCTTCTCATTCCAATGTGGCCACTACCTTCACTTTAGTTTCCAAAATTCAAACATTTTAAGCATAAAATTTGACTACTACTTTGAGATATTCAATAGACCTAAGGCTATCTTAAACTTTTAAATTTATTTTCTGCTTTTGTATCTGTTTATCCCGTATTTAGTATCCTGTCATATTAGGCTTTGAGTTTCAGAAAGGCAAGAACAGTGCCTAGCAAAGATGCCCAAATCAAGTTTGTTTGTTTTTCTTCCTTCATTACTTCTGAGAAACAAGTCTATCTTATTTTATTCTAGACATGAATTTCTTCATATCTAGCCTAAATCTATCCTGACACAACGTTAGACATCAGAATCCATTTTCATGTCTACTCCTATGAAAGATATGGTAGAAAAGGGGAAATAAAAGAAAGAAAATGAGAAAAATTGGACACTTTAAATGGATGTGCATTGCTGCAATAATGAACAAGACCCCTTGAAAAGATTCAGTGCTGCCGGGGAGAGGGGGTGCACACAACAATAAGAGTACCTGATCTCAAACCAGGCAAAGTAGGGACCAAAGGTAGGACCAAACTTTACCTGTATGATGACCATTTGTATAATTAATCCTGATTGTACTCCAAGTCTTAAAAAAGATTCAGTGCTCAGTAAAAATGATCTTCCTTTTTTTGAAATTTAAATTAAATGGTGTAGCTTGTAGACTAGGAAATAGTTTCATGAAAAAGAGAAATACAGTTTTATATCTTGGTTGATGGTAAAAGAATGATAAAGGATGATTTATTTTGAATTTGAAAAACCAGCCCCTGCCACCATCTGCCTGATAGCACCCATGAAGCACCACCCAGGACACACAAGCTCCAAGGCTTTTACCTCTTTGCTTGACAATAGAACCACCTGCAACTATCTCTGCCATGGGGTTAAATCCATCACTTAAGACTGACCTATCAGAAGGGAAGAACCTGAGTCCACTGAATCCCTCTTATAAAGCACCAAAGAGGACAATGTCGTCAAATCAAACCTCCTTGTAAATTTGGCAAGGAGACTACCATGTTGCTAAAACAAACAAACAAAACCCAGCTTAGTTAATTGCCCCATAAGTACCCCAAAATAACATCAGATGAACAGAATATAGGAATTTTAAGCAACATTTAAAAACAAGAACAGTCACAGGATTAAATACTGTAAAAAAAAAACTGCTAAAAACAAGTAGATTTGTCCATACACAAATGAAAAATACTCTTTAGTAATTGTAATAACAAAAATGAAATGGCCAACAGTACATAAATATTATTTCTACAAGTATGAATGAAACCGTACTATTTTATACAATTAAAAGTAAATACAAATTAAAAAGAAAATCACTAAAATCAATAGATGAGTAGGTCAAGTTATTTGAAAAGATGACAAGAAATTCTCTGAACAAGTTATAACCTTTTTAAAATTTAACTTTAGGAAAGAATATGTCAAAAAAGAAAGTTGAAACTGAAAACATTTTTTTGCTTAATGATCTAAATCACGGACTGTCTATTCTAAAGTTTACTTAAATAGTTTAATTTCACCTACTTCTTGGTGGATTTTAATTTTTCTTCTGGGGAAAATTCAACTTTTAAGTAGTCATTAAAATTGTTATATCACAATCTTTATTTAGTCTTCTGTTTGTGACTTTAAAACCTTTGATAATCAGAATATACTATGTACTGATTCAAGCTTACCCTTCACCAATCATTATTTCATTTTATTTTTCACCTTTGAATCTATATGTTCCTCTTTATACTTAACAGTGTTTTTGAGCTACCTGACAGATAAACACTACAGTTCCATTATGTCTTGTTTCTGGTGGAAAATATGAGAGTTCCGATCTATAAACAGAGTCTTCAGGGACTATAGGAATTTAATCAACTTGATAAGTCAGCCTGCCTTACAGTCTCTGTTGAATGCAGTTACTTAGCTAGTTAAATCCAGCTCCTGACATACCCAAGCAAGTTATAAATGATGCCAAGAGAACTTTCCTTATTACTGTGCTAATGTCTCCACCCCAGGAAGATCTATAGCTTCATAATCATGATATGTGACTAATATCTGGCATGATTCTCAGGGTCTGTACAACAAGGCATCCTCCTCTACTTGCAAAGACATGTCATCTTCTTTCTCCATAACTCCATAAAACCTGTAACTTTCCATTGGCAGGACAATGCTTTGGAGAATATTTCCTTGGCTACTTTGGACTAATCCTTAAAGACCCTGTGAAAATGGGGACTTACTCCCTTGTTTATAACAGAGTCAAATAAGAAATCTTAAGGAAAAAAATTCTGAAATACATTGAGCTTAGTGAAAATGAAAACAGCACATATTTAAATTTGTATGATGAAGCTAAACCACTTTTGAAAAGGAAATTTACAACTCTAAATGCTTACCCTAGAAAAAAGAAAAATTATAATATCAATAACATGAGCTCAGGTATATCACTGTAGACCTTCAGACATCAAAAAGATAATAAGGGAATACTATGAACAAGGTTAGACACATGAATTTGACAACTTAGATGAAATGGAGCAATTCTTATAAAAACATAAGCTGTCACAATGTGTCCAATATAAAATAGATACTTTAAATACCCCTATAACCATTAAAATAATTGAATTCAAAATTTAAAAAAAAAACTCTCTCCCCCCAAAATCTCCAGGTGCATTTGATTTTGTTGAAAATTCTACCAAATATTTAAAGAAGAATTAAAACTAATTCCACACAATCTTTTCCAGAAAATAGAAGAGGTAACATGTTCCAACTCATTTTATGAGGTCAACATTAATTAATTTGATTCTTTAAGCAGACAAAAAGAGTACAGAAGAAAACTACCTATTACTATTCATCAATGAATAGAGACCCACACCATTAACAAAATTAGCAGATATAATTCAGTGACATATTTTTAAAAATATACACCTTGGCCTAGTGCAGTTCATTCAGGGATTCAAGCCTGGTTAATATTTCAAAATCCATTCGTGTACTGACTCATATTGGCAGGCTACATAAGAAAAATCATATAATCATATCAATTAATTCAGAAAGAGAATTTAACAAAATTTAATACCATTCATGATGAAATACTCAGAAAACTAAAACATACTAAAAAGTTAGTGTGAAACACAATGCTTTCTCCTCAAGCTTGGTACTAAACAAGAATATCTTAGTCTACATAGTATTGGAAGTGGCAAAAAGCAGCATAAGAGGGCAAAATAAATAAATAACTAAATAAAAAGCATACAGTTAACAAAATGAATGTATTCCTATTTGCAGATAATATAATAGTGTGTGTGGAAAAATCCCAGGAAGCAGTCAAAAATTCCTTGAACAAATAACTGAGTTCAGCAAGGTCACATTATAAAATATCAACATATAAAATTCCATTGTATTTTCTATTTAATTTTTATTTTTGAAGATGTAGGATACAATTCAGGGTTAGGTATACTAATGTTCATTGTGCAGGTACCCTTGTTGATGAGGTGTGCCTCCCACCCCCAGCAGTTTCTTATTACTGCCAATCTCACTCCATTCCCTCCCCTGGCAGTTTCCAACTACTGCCAATCCCTTTTTTCTTTTCTTTTTTTTAACCACTTCTTTAATTCTGTTGTTCAGTGATGGGGGATAGCTTTTATTTCTGTTTGCTCAGTCCCCTATTCTTCCTCATGTAGATACTCTGGATTTGTTCAAATTTGAAGCTGGACTGGGGGCTGGGGGCTGTGCTTTTTGCAGTTTTGAGATTTAATTAAGGAGGGAACTGTGAATCAGAAACTATCTGCAGATCCCAGTATCCACTGATGTGTGTGGGACCCCTGGATCCCACTTCCCACTGTCTTAAAATCTGCCATGCAATGGGAGTGTATGTTTGCCTCCTGAAAGTAAAATGAGATAAGAAAAAGAGAATAAAAAAATGGAGTAAGATGAAAGGAAGGTGGAGAGAGAGATAAAGAAGATGAAAAACAGACAGGCATACCAACTAATGAATAAACAGATGTACAAACAAAGACTGAAAAAAAACTACAGAAAATTATACATTCAAACAAACAAAAACTGCTGTTGATGTACTTACCCTCAAAAATACCCCTACACAGGAAGAAAATCTAAAAAAACCTAAAATAAAGAAACAAAGCAAGTACAAAAACATAAACAAAAACAAAGAGAGAAGAAAAAACAAAACCTAAAACAAAAACCAATAAAAAATAAAAACCACACTTAGTCTGTGGTTATTTCTGTAACTCTAGGTCCCTTTTGGCTGTTACTGATGCCACAATGAGGAGCAGCTCTGGTCTCCAGCCTATCCTCTCCACTCTCAGGACAGGCTGATAGGATTGTTCTCAGTATGGGTTACATGGCCCATGGACTGCTCTGGGAGGAGGATGGATCAGATCTGAACTCACCCAACTTGTCTGCTGCTGTCGCTGCTGTCAAGTCTACCTTTGAGATCTGATATGTCTATGTCTGTTCCAGCATGGGGGAGGGGCATCTGTCTCTCCAGCCAGAGCTGGACAGGGTAATTCTCTGCCCTGTCCTGGGGAAGAGAAGGTGATGTTGATGGTCATCTCTTCACCAGTGGGGGGTTTTGTTTCCAGATTTCCATGGCCCTGGCCTTCTCCACAGTTCTTTGGACTAGTGCCAGTCTGCTGCCACACATGATGGTATAGAACAGATACCAGGTGATAAGGAGCAGCTGTTCGTGCTGCTTCCTCCCAAGAGACCTCCAAGAATGGCAGATGATCCTCCAGGTCAGGGGTTCCAATTTTAGGGTGGTGGTGAGTTGCAGTTTGCTCCAGAGAAGAAACTGGGTGCATGAACCAGAGTCTCTCCTCAGATGGATTTTCACTCATCCATCAACTCACATTCACTCATATAGAGTCTTTATGGACACTTGCGTTTGTGGAGATTCTCACACTCCAACCTGTTCCATTGCCATCTTGTCTCCTGACTCTCATTTTTTTTTATTGATCACCAATGAACAGCTAGAAAGCAATATTTAAAATTCAATGCCATTTATTATTACTACACACACACACACACACACACACACACATTATTAGAGGTAAAACTTTAAGAAAACATGTATGGGATTTGTATGCTGAAAACTAAAAAATAAACTGACTTTAAAAAATAAGATCTAAATGAATGGAGATAAGTACCATGCTCATGCACTGAACACTCAATATAGTAAAATTTTAGTTCTTCCAAAAGTGATATATAAGTTTAACACAATTTCTATAAAAAATTCAAGAAATATTTTTTTGTAGATGTAAGGAAGATTATTATTTCTGGGATTTATAGGTAAAGATAAATAAACTAAAAAAGTTAATACAATTTTGAGAAAGAATGAAGTAGAAAGAATCAGTCTACCCAGTTTTAAGACTTCCTATATACTGACATTTATTTATTTATTTATTTATTTATTTATTTATTCATTTTAGTCAGATTCTCACTCCCAGGCTGGAGTGCAGTGGCATGCTTATGGTCACTGCAGTGTTGACCTGCTGGGCTCAGGCGATTCTTCTTCTTCAGTCTTTCACAGGCACACACTTCCATGCCTGGATAATTTTTTGATTAATTGTAGAGATGAGGTCTTGCTAAGTTGCTCAGGCTGTTCTTGAACTCCTAGATTCAGGCAATACTCTCACTTCCACTACACAAAATGCTGGGATTACAGGCTTGAGCCATCACACCCAACCTGATACTGATCTTAATCAAAACTATGATTTTTGGCTAAAAGACAGATGAATAGATTAATGGAAGAAAGTAGAGAACCTAGAAGAGACCTCACACAAGTTCTGGCAACTGATTTTGTCAAAGGTACCAAAACACTCAATGCACAATCTATTAACAAGCAGTACTAGAGCATTTGGGTATCCATCAACAACAAAACTAATCTTTTTTTAAATTTAAATATTTATTTATTTATTGAGTAAGAGTCTCTGTTGTCTAAGCTGGAGTGCAGTGGCATGCTCATGACCACCAAAGCCTTAACTTGCTAGACTCAGGTGATCCTGCTGCCTCAGACCTCAGCTTTCCAAATTGCTGAACTACAGCTGCATGCTACCACACCCTGCTAATTTTTAAATTTATTGTAGAGGTGAGGTCTCACCAATTTCCCAGGCTGGTCTCAATCCCCTGAGCTCAGGTAATTCTCTTGCCTTGGCATTCCAAAGTGCTTGAATTACAGGTGTAAGCCACCATACCCAGCTCACAAAAATTATCTTGGCCTAAACCTTCCACCTCATACAAATATTAACTGGAAAATAAAATTAACTACAAATAAAAAAGAGTAAACATATAAAATATTTTAGACCTAGGGCTTGGCAACTAATTCTCAGTCATAATACCAAAGGCATAATCCATAAAAGGAAAATAATGATAAATTGGATTTCATCAGAATATAAAATTCTTTATCTGTGAAAGATCCTGTTAAGAGGATGAAAAGACAAGCTACCAGCTGGGAGAAAATAATTTTCAAACTACTGACATAGACTCAGTGGCTGATGGCTGAATCCCAGCACTTTGTGAAGCTGAGGCAAAGGATTGCTTGATCCCGGTGTTTGAGACAAGTCTGAGCATCATAGCAAGATCTGTTCTCTACAAAAAATTAGTCAAATATGGTGGTGTGCACCTGTAGTGCCAGCTATTCAGGAGACTGAGGAAGAGGATTGCTTAAGACCAGGACATTGAGGCTGCTGTGAGCCAAGATTTTACCTCTTCACTCCAGTTTGAGTGACAGAGTAAGACCCCAACTCAAAACCAACAAACATGCAAACACCACAGCCCTGACAAAATACTTCTATCCAGAGTATATAAAGAACTTTTAAAACTTAACAATAAACCAACAAACAATCCAATGAGAAAGTAATCAAAGATATAAAAAGACATCAAAGAGGAGATACAGAGAAAAGTTTGCTTAAAAGAGGACAGCTTGTTTCAAAACAATTAAAAGGATATGCAAATGACAACTCATTTAAAATAATGGAAAAATGTTTAACATTGTTAGACACTAGAAAAATGCAAATTGAGACTATGCTGAGATGTTATTACACAAATATCAGCATGGTTAATAAAAAAAACCAGTAATACCAAATGCTGGCAAAACGGGTGGAGAAACTGAATCACTTATACCATGCTGATGGACATGAGAAATGCAATTCTGGAAATAATATGGCAGTTTTTTATGAAGCTAAATATACTTACTCATATGCCCCAACAACCACACTTCTGGGCATTTATCTCGGAGAAATTATGACTTAAGTTTACATAAAATCTGTGCATAAATATTCATAGATGCTTTATTCATAATACCCCAGAACTAGAAACAACCATAATATCTTTAATAGGAGAATGGTTAGAAAAACTGGTGCATCACATCCATACCACACACTACCATGGATTAGTATGCAACAATAAAAATAAACTATTGATAAACATAACTTGGATGAATCCTAAGGGTATTATGCTAATTGAAGAATAAACAATCTCAAAATGTCACATGCTGTATAATTCTATTTACTACCACTTTGGAAATGAAAAAAATTATTGAACTGGATAACAAATGAATGGCTTCCAGTGGTAAGGAATGGAGGTAGGAGGACTGATATGACAATAAGGAAGTAGCAGGAAAAAGGTCTTTGTGGTGATGAAATAGTTCAGCATTTAGATGTGGTGGTATTATATGATTCTACCCATGTTAAACTACCATAGAACCATACACACATATTGCACCCATGTTGTTTTTTTGACTTTGATATAATACTGCAGCTATTAAAGTTTTATATAGTTATATAAAGTTACTTACATTCACATTAGAGAAAGTGGGTGAGTGGTATGAGATCTCTCTGCATAATTTTTTAACTTCCTGTGAAATCTTTAAGTATTTCAAACTAATAAAAAATCACTCAAAACCAATTTCTGGTACTGGCTATGATGGAAAAAATCAGTTACAGACTATGCTCCTTATTGATTGCCATTGAAACTTTGGTCACAATTTCAAAATCAACTATCTGAAGACTCAAAAGTAAACCACAACAGGCAGATAGATGAGGGAAGTTAAAACTCAAAGTGAGATAGGAATACTGGTGAGTTTTCTAAAATGCTTTTACTCTTTTGTCAGAGGATGGCCTGAATCACAGAACTAAAGCAAGGACAAACAACAATAACTCAGGAAAACCCTCTTTCTGGCTAGAAGACTAGAAAAAAAGAAGTTACTACAAGCTAAGTGTGAAGAGTGTAGAAGAATTCCCTGTTAATTTATCTTTCTTTTCTCCTGCTGCTTCACAGTGAGTGTGGCCTCAGTTACATGAAAATGTGTGGCAGCATGGAGACTGACACACTAAAATAAACCTATTTTCTTTCCTAGAGCAACTGGGCATAGGGGCCACAGTCCATAAAGGAAGCCCTAGAGAGGAGGCAGATAGAGAAGAGGATCCTCAATTCTAGGCATGAACACACACAAGTCCTGAGCTCACACCCTATATCAGACTTAAGGAAACACAATGAGGCTGTGAGAACTAAACTATGATATAAATTCCACCCATCTCCCAGACTGACACTGGAGGGGTACATGTGCAGGGCAGAAACAAACAGAAGGCTCTATATGTGGGCTAAATGTCATAAAATTATAGGCACAAATTGCACCAATGCCAATTTTCTGGTTTTTATGTCTTGTCATCAATTTCAAAGCAAAATCTTTGAAAATGAAATAGACATTGAAAACCTGCCGACAGAAAACAAGTCAGCACTTGCAGCCTTAATTATTGCAATCTAGATTATCGCCTGCTAAAGCAAATATATTCAACACTATAAGTATATATGTGTATATATAGTCTCTTGATACACAGTCTTACACATAATATATGAAATGTCCACATTTGTATTTAATTCAAAATTACTTGAATACAGATAATCATGAAAATATGACCAATTCTCAAAGAAAACATAATCAGCAATGAGAACCCTGAGATGATTCAAATGTGGAAATTATCAAGGCCATTAAAGCAGCTTTTATAACCATACATCATGAAATAAAGTTTGCACACCTTTGAAATGATTGGGACAACAGAATTTTCAGTAGAAAAATA
>NW_007129815.1:0-823 GCF_000164805.1 Carlito syrichta
CAGTAAGTGAAATAGAACAGTCCCTTGTACTGTGTTGTAACTTGGCACAGACAATGTCTACAGAGACCAGCCTTCCAAAGCGTATATCAAAGGTTCTAAAGAAAGATCACGACACTAAAGCCCAAGAAAAGGCATTTGAAATTCTGTCCATTCCCAATTTAGTGTTTGTGATTAAGTGAAGGGTCAACCACATGATCGTTTGGCTCCTCCTCTCCACTATTTTTACACCAATGGGCATGCATATGCTATTAAATTATCACTCAATTACATATTCCACTATAATTATGCTTAATATTTTCTATATATGTAGCTTAATTTATGCTCTATTAACTTAGCAGCTCCCATTAAAAAAAATTTTTTTTTTACATATTTAATGATAGGAAGCACAGTTACTTCACCAATTTACTAAACTACCATTGTGGTGAAACCACCTATATAAAATCAATATCAGGCCATGGGGTAAAGCTGTAGAGAGACCTGAGCCATGAAAAGCTGCAGCTATCATTAGATTTAACAAATCTCAACTAAACCCAGGAAAAATGGCCACCATTAATAAAACAAACAGATGCCGATGAGGATGCAGGCGAGAATCCAAACTAGTTCAACCTCTATGAAAAACAGTGTGGTGATTTCTAAAATAATTAGAAATTGACCTTCCATATGATCCATCAATCCCTCTCCTGGATATACCCAGAGGAACAGAAGAACTCAAATCATTCTTTTTTTTTTTTTTTAAAGAAAGTAGGATTTATTGAGAGACAGAAAAGCTCCCACAGAGGGTGGGACCCCGAAGGGGTTGCCCAGAACTCAAATCATTCTACCA
>NW_007129816.1:0-809 GCF_000164805.1 Carlito syrichta
TCATTTCAAGGAATTTTCAAATTTCCATTTTATTTCATGGTAACCCAAAGATCATTCAGGAGAGAATCATTAACTTCGATGTTTTGTTTGGTTTGTGAGTTCTTGGATTTCATTTCTAATTTTTAGTCCACTGTGGTCTGAGATGATACTTGAAAATGATTTATACATTTTAAAAATGTATTATGAATTGATTTGTGACCTAGCATATGGTCTGTCTTGGAAAATGTTCCATGTGGTGATAAAAAACAAAAACATATATTCTGTAGTTGTGGAATGCAATGTTCTGTAGATGTCAGTTAGTTTCATTTTTTCCAGTTTAAATGTTTTACATAATCCGATATTTCTTGGAGATTTTGTTTCATTCTCTTAATTATTTTTTCTTATTGTCTGATTGGGTTAATTCAAAATACTCAGGTTAGTTCAAAAACCTTGTATTCAAGTTCTGAGATCATTTCTTCTGCTTGTTCTACTGTTAAAACTTTCCACTGCATTTTATACTTTCCTAAGTGCTTTTGTCATTTCCAGAATTTCAGCATGGTTTTGTTGATGTTGTTGTGGTTTGTTTGTTTTTTTAGTGACTATCTCTTTGGAGAATTTTCCATCTATGTCCTAAATAGTTTTCAAATTTCTTTATGTTGGTTTTCAATTTTCTTCTGAAGTTCCTTGAGCAATTTTATCATCAAACTTTTGAATTCTATTGTCTGATATTTTAGCAGCTTCATTTTTATTAGGGTGCATTGCTGAAGAGTTGGTGTGGTCTTTTGGGGATATTGGAGAACTCTGCTTTTTCCTTTTTTTTCCCATAAGAT
>NW_007129817.1:0-1136 GCF_000164805.1 Carlito syrichta
CCCATGAGGGGATTGGGGCCCCATGAGACCCAAGAATCCCTGCAAGTTCACAGCAGGAGCACAGAACTCCCAAAGTCCTATCATTCACCCTCCCCACTGGGTCTATAGTCTTTGGTAGCTCATGCAATACAAGAGAGATTCTAGCCAGTTCCAGCTCAGGTCAGTAGATTTTTTTTTCCTTCTTCTTTGCTTTAAGTGGTTATTATCTCTCCTTTGGAGACTCCTGGGGCATCTGCTGGATCTGTTCCTCTCTGAGGACTGAGAAAATGCTCTATATTCATTCACTCTGTAGGAGAAGCTCACTCTAGTTGTCTCATGTTGGCCACCTTTGAAAGTACAAAGATATAATAGGGATCTCTCAAATCCCTTGAAATATTAGTTTCACTCTACTCAATATGCTAAATGTAACAGTTTCTACTAAAAACATATATATATATATATATACACATATTATATATATATACAATTTTCATTAATAACATCTACGGTTATTTTAGAATAGAGTTTAATAGCAGTTCCTTAATTATAGTGCTCAGTTTACACGTGGTCAAAATAAACTTTATATATATACATATATACATGTATGCATATATACATGACTATGCATACATATGTATATATACATATAAATCACATTTGCTTTAAAATATACTTCATCCATTTGCATGGGCTAATTGAGAATGAGGCAATAGATTTACTTTTAAAGGGTCATAATAAGACAAGTAGTTCCATGTACTTTAGTTTTTTTTCTAGCACACCACTGATGTTTATTTTGTATAAGTAATTGTGTAGGTCTCATTAGCTTAGTATCATAAGGAGCAAAGAAGGAGGCAGTTGAGACTAACAGGGAAAAAGGTTAGACCCATAAAGATAAACAGAGAATTTTGTAGGGTTTTTAAAAGCACCTTTTTGAGATAACTTTAAGATTCCTGAATACTTGTTAATATTTGATTAATGGTATTTAGAAATAGATATGGGAAATTTGTAAGTTAAAAAATTATGATAACTTCTGAGACAAAATTATTTACAAATAAATGTGTTTTTTTTCTGATCAAGGTTAGCAACAGGGAACATACATGCCTTCTAACGAGATTTACTTTTTCTGTCTGAAACTCCAGCAACAACCAAACTTCAGA
>NW_007129818.1:0-806 GCF_000164805.1 Carlito syrichta
CACTAATCATAAAGGCAGAAGGCAGTGGGACATCTTTAAAGTTCAGTCATGTGGCTGCATAATAACGTTTAGGTCAACATATGACTACATACATAACAGTGGTCCCATGAGACGATA
Source organism: Carlito syrichta (assembly GCF_000164805.1). Taxonomy (NCBI): domain Eukaryota; kingdom Metazoa; phylum Chordata; class Mammalia; order Primates; family Tarsiidae; genus Carlito; species Carlito syrichta. The sequence goes on from NW_007129818.1 coordinate 118, forward strand.
ATGGAGTGAAAAAAATTGTCATTGCCCAGTGACATCTCAGATGTCGTGAAGTGGTAGCACACACATTACTCATGTGTCTGTAGTGAAGCCAGTGTAAACAAATCTGCACATCCAGTCATTTAAAAGCATAGGATATACAATTATATGCCCTACATAATACTTGATGGTGGTCTTAAATGAATATGTTAATGATTGATGTATTTACTACACTATACTATATACTTCTACTCTTGTAAAAGCAAATTACAAGAGTAATTTGTAAAACAACGTTAGCACAACCTTCAAGAAGTATTCCAGAAAAAGGCATTATTATTATAGAAGACGACACTTCCATGTATTTTAATTGCCTCTGAGGAACTCCCAGTGGGATAAGATACAGAGAAGGAAGATAGGGATATTCATAATCCTGACCCTGTGTAGGCTAGGCTAATGTGCATTTGTGTCTTAATTTTTAACACAGAGTTTAAAATTTAAAAAAATAGATAAAAGCTTATAGAATAGTGATATACATAAAGAAAATGTTTTTGTACAGCAGTACAAGGTTTTGCATTTTAAGCTGTGTTATAACAAGAGTTAGACATTTAAAGATTATAAAGTAAAAACTAGCATAAGCTAAAGTTTATTTATGATAAAGAAAGCAAAGTATTCATAGCTAAAGGTTACTAATAGCACATGTGCCTGTTCAAAAA
>NW_007129819.1:0-843 GCF_000164805.1 Carlito syrichta
TTTCTCTGCCCTGTGTATGCCTCTATACTAAATCCTCTCTTCTGTGGACACCAGTCATTGGACTAGGCCCCATTGTAATAAACCAGTATGACCTCAACTTAATTAATTTCATTAAATTTGCAAATACCCAATTTCCAAAAACTAAAACAGAAACAAAGAAAGTTACAACTATAGGAACTGAAGGCAAGAATTTGAATATTTCTTTTGAGATGTGACAGTTCTACTCACAATAGAGGGAAACTGGGTGAAACAAAAACAACATTCACTGTATTCTAGGGAACAACACACTCATCTTTTCATTTCAGTTTTTCTACTAATTTTTTGGAAGCAATGGGATATATATATATATATATATATATATTTTGAGTTGGAGTCTCACTCTGTCGCCCAGACTGGAGTGCGGTGTCCGCGCAGCCTCGACCTACTGGGCTCCAGTGATCCTTCCACCTCAGCCTTCCAAGTAGCCAGAATGGGATATTTTTACACTTCTTCAGACTTCAGTGTTCTGGTCTGGAAAAGCAAGAAAATGGACCTCATGATTTCTGGGGTCACATTTATAAAATTCTGTGATTCTTTAATACAGTGCTATTAGCAATTCTCTCAGGTTTTGAAAATATAAAAATGTCTAAATATAAGTTTGAATAATGGTTTCAATGTTAGTCACATATATAAATTTTAGAGAAAATTGTAAATTAATTTTGCTTTAATTAGAGTTATAAAACCACTAGCTGTTACAGAGTTACATCACGTTGTAGTCATCTATTAATTTTTACTAGTTACTCAGAAAATATTGTGTTGTTATATAATATCAGGATGTTTTTTCCTTTAAACGTTTCACCAAAA
>NW_007129820.1:0-867 GCF_000164805.1 Carlito syrichta
ATCCTCTCACATTGGCCTCCCAAAATGCTGGAAGTATAGACGTGGGCCATCATGCTCGGCCTACATTTTCAATTATTGTTGATCCTATTGTCTTTTTGGGTCAGTTAATTCATAGAATGCCATCAGGAATTTTGTGCTAAATATCTCAATTCATTATAATTCCTTTGAACTCTGTCTCACTGGCATAATTTTTAAAAACCATTTGAATAGTTTTTTAAAAATGTTTTTATAATGTGTATAATGAGTACAATGCCTTGGTTATAATACTTGTCAAGCACTTTTATCTAACTCCTTTAATATACAATGAAAAAATAGACATATATTGCATATATATAGGCTATAAATTCTGTCCACAAACAGTCTTAGCATTTTAAGATTTGTGTGTTGGGGGGGAATTATTACAATGGCAAAGTACCAATTATTCTATTAGGGTGAGTTATGTTGCTCTGCATGTGAGAGAAAATGGGTTTGAATTGCAATGTAGTATCTTGGCTTTTATAGTATCTGAATAATTCCATTATGTATTTTTCTTCTGATGCTATTTAAATCTGAATGTGAGTACAACTTGAGGAAATAATCAAAGTAAGCTGGGTGCAGTGACTCACACCTGTAATCCCACTACTTTGGGATACAGAGGCAAGAGGATCACCTGAGCCCAGGGATTTGAGACCAGCCTGGGAAACTTGGATAGAACTCATCTCTATCATAAATTTAAAACATTAGCTGAGCATGGTGGCATGCACCTGTGCTTCCAGCTACTAGGAAGGCTGAGGTGGAAGGATCACCTGAGCTCAGCAGGTCAAGGTTGCAGTGGCTGTGGTTGTGCCACTGTACTCCAGGCTGGTTGACAGAATGAGACTCCAACTG
>NW_007129821.1:0-770 GCF_000164805.1 Carlito syrichta
AATAATCAAAGTAAGCTGGGTGCAGTGACTCACACCTGTAATCCCACTACTTTGGGATACAGAGGCAAGAGGATCACCTGAGCCCAGGGATTTGAGACCAGCCTGGGAAACTTGGATAGAACTCATCTCTATCATAAATTTAAAACATTAGCTGAGCATGGTGGCATGCACCTGTGCTTCCAGCTACTAGGAAGGCTGAGGTGGAAGGATCACCTGAGCTCAGCAGGTCAAGGTTGCAGTGGCTGTGGTTGTGCCACTGTACTCCAGGCTGGTTGACAGAATGAGACTCCAACTCAAAAAAAAAAAAAAAAAGGAAATAAACAACATATAAAAAAATGAAGAAAACAAGGATTAAAAATCTTTCGAATGGTAGTTGCTCACAGTACATTTCAATGCATAACAATAACATTAAATTCACAAAAACATTCAAAGAGATTGTACGGTCAGGTCTCTGTGTTGCAAGTGATGAACACCCAATTTAAACAGTCTAAAGCAAACAAAACAAAACCTTTCACTGAATTGTGAGATTCAGTTTCAGTGGATTTTTTGCAAAGTTAGATCTAAGGCTCCAGATGAGTTTGAGTCTGTCTCATTCTCTCTCTGTCCCTGCTTCAGTCTCACTCTCCTGTCAGCTTTCTTATCAATACTTAAAACATTTGGTTCACCAGAAAGTAACTGATAGACTTGCAATTCATTGTTTCACTATTCCGTTGTAGAACAGCACATTTATTTCCTAATATCCCAAATTGATTCTAGTTTGCCAGTTTGAA
>NW_007129822.1:0-4349 GCF_000164805.1 Carlito syrichta
GATTTTTCTGGGATTATTTCATGTGTTATTGTAAAAGTTATTTCAACCCTCTTGTTAACACACATCATTGGTAAATAAATATGCTAAATCACATAATTTTAATTTCCCTCACAATACCAATGATAATTTCTGATAGCTTGATACATGAAATTCACTGATTCATCATTTTACATAAATATATTTATTTAGTCTTCACAGTAACCCCAGTGTATAGACCCCATGATGCAGACACTTGCAAATTAAAGGGTGACACTAATCGGTAACTTTTAACAAGTATCATCTGTGTATTGTTTTAAAAATGAAAATGATAGCCGGGCTCAGTGGCTCAGCCTGTAATCCTGCGCCTTGGGAGGCTGAGATGAGTGGATTGCCTGAGTCCGAGGGTTTGAGACCTGCCTGGGCAAGTTGGCGAGTCCTCATCTCTACAATAAATTAAAAAAAAAAATTAGCCAGGCATGGTAGCGTGCACCTGTAGTTCCAGCTGCTTGAAAGGCTGAGGAGGAAGGATGGCCGGAGCCCAGCAGGTCAAGGCTGCGGTGGCCGGGAGCGGACACCGCACTCCAGTCTGGGCACCAGAGTGAGTGAGACTTCAACTCAAAAAAAAAAAAGAAAATGATTAGGCTCCATACTATGCAGAGTTGAGGAGCTTAGCATTTGAACAAGATTCTCAGGTAGAAAATTTGTGAATTCAGTTTTGAGAAGCTGTGATGTAAAACACTATTAATAGTGCCATATACAAATCCAATAAAACAGCTATGGTAGTTTTTTCGAGATTAGTTAGCTAAAATATGATAGAATAAGTTTTTATCAAGGCAGTTTGGTCAAACACATAGCCCACTGTTCTAGCATGTTTACTCTCTATGGTTCGATGAATTTACACAGTGGAGAAGATGATTAAGTTGGAAAGAGAAGTATAGCAGGGTAGAGCATAGCATTGCAGGCTAAGAAATTTGTCTTAGGAAAATTGATGTTTCCTAATTATTAAAAGCAGAGACAATAGCAGAAAGTTCTATGCTATTCAGCTAAGAACATTTAAAACACATGGGCAATAAAAGAGTATTTTTTATAGGTGTATGAAGATATCTCAAGAACGCATGGAGTGATTTTTCCTGAATATGTGATAAGAATGTTAAAATTTTTGACATAAATCTTAATGAGAAGTTTAAGGAAAATGCAAAGATATTTCTCCCCTAGACTCAAAATACATTGAAATAATACAAGTTTTTGGAAAAAATATATATGGATTTCCATATGCCAACATGACTTTCCTTCATTTTAACTCTTTCTGAATACTATAACTTCATTTTGTTGCCTAAATATATTGCTAGATGACATCAAAAATTCACTAGCCATTCAATCATTGTGCTGTCTTACATTTTTATATAATAACATAGCTAATCGAACTAGTTGTTGAAATTAGTTGTTGACTGAATCTTAATGCAAGTCATCATCCTAGAGGCAGCAATTTCTTTTTTGTCTTTAATTAGTTCTGTAATTAGATCCATGAGGGTGACTTCCATGTAAGATGTCTGGCATGTGAATATTTAGTTCCCCTTTCCAGTCCTGAATTAGTCTCTTAAAGTGTTTAATAATATGGAATTCTTGTTTTGGAGATGCACAGAGGATTTACTTCTCTAGCAACAAGATCACTTTTAATAAGTTCATTTATCTTATAGAATGCAAGAGAGCAAATTTAACTATTACATATATTATTATATATAATATATATTCCTTTTTAAGATAATGGCCCTTCATATTTACTTAATACTAATTTCATATTTCTGATGATAATGCAGATTTAGATACTAAAATGAATCTATAGTGAGTTTATTTTATATCTTTACACCAGTATATTATCTCTTTTTTATTAGTAATAAGAATGCAACATTTCAGAAATTCTGAAATAGCCAGCATATCTTTCACAGACTCATTTCTTCTTGTTAGAGAAGCAGAATTCATTTCCATGATTGCATTCTTGAGCAGTGGCTATCAGCCCAAAGTTTAATTACTTGAGAGTTTCCTTAAATATCTAATGTTGGTCTCCAACTTCAGATATTTATTGAAAAATTAACAGGATTTATTTTTAAAGTTCTGCTCAGCCAGGGTTGAGGGCTACAACAAAAACATTAAAAAATTAACTTCAAATTGATATATTCTACAAAAATTGTGTTAGAAAAAGAGGAAGGAATGAAAGACTAGACAAGCAGATTGTGTGGGACACATCCCCTGTGTCATAATAATTCTCATGTATTTTTCTCAATAATTCCTCATATATTTCTCATTCATGTTTTTCAACATATTTTGTGATTTACAACATAGCATGCAACGCTCAAATGTGTTTATTCTATGTCAAACTGTATTCTCTTTTTCATTTTGGGGGGAATGGAGTCTCACTCTGTCACTCCGGCTGGAGTGCAGTGGCACGCTCCCAGCCACCACAGCCTCGACCTGCAGGGCTCAGGCTATTCTTCTGCCTCAGCCTTCCAAGTAGCTGGAACTACAAGTATGCGATCCCACATGCAGCTAATTTTTTGATTTATTGTAGAGATGAGGTTTTGCCATGTTGCCCAGGCTGGTCTTTAACCCGTGGGCTCAGGCAATCCTCTCTCACCTCGGCCTCCCAAAGTGCTGGGATTGTAGGCTTCAGCCACCATACCCGGCCAGTACTCTCTTCTTTTGTGCTTAACACCATGCATTTATTTTTATCCCAATATAATTATCTTTACATCTCAGAAAATTAATTGTCTTGACCCAATCAATCAATATTCTGCCAGTTTATACTTTTTTAGTTTAATAGGAAAAGTGAAAGAAAAAGTGGCTTTTATAGATTAAGCTAATACTTTTTTGTTTTAGTTTTACAATGTCAGTAATCTTAATATCAATATGTTAATATTAAAATCATTTGGAACATTCATCAGTACTTTAAAGATACAGCTTTACTCGGTTGTGAATCAGTACTACCCTTAATTCAAATCATTCTGTACTTCAGTCTTTCACTTAAGTGTTTACCATTCAGAAGTGTCAAGAAGGTATTATCTTATAGTTAGGACTGTAATGTTTTTTATTTATATTTTGTGGAATTTTATTAATGGAGGCTTCCCAACTTACCAGGGCAGTAGAATGTGCCATTTGAATGATACTTGGCTATATGTTTTTAAGATTCTTTCTTTATGAAGTGGAGCTCATCACTAATGCATTGTTTCATAGCTTATTTTCTAACCCTTTGCTAGGGATTCAGGGTCTCTGTGTTTCTTATTTATTTTCATAATAGCTGCATCATTGAACCAAATCAAATAACAGTCTTGAGTGGATGTAAATTTTTCTAGGTTTTCTTTTTCTGCAACTGGATTGGCATTGATAGAAAATGGAAAAATGACTTTGACCTTGAGTTCATTGTTAGTTGGTTTTTGAGTGAACATGCGCTGTTCACTCAATAGTAAAAAGTAGAAATAAAGTTTCCATTTTGGTTCCTGAGCAGTGCTCTAAAAAAATTGCTGTCTCTATGGCCCTTCAAAACAAATTAGCAACTGGAATTTCTGATAAAAACATGAAGATGATTTGTGATATATAGCTTTGTTTTCTGACCACAAATTATTAGAAGAGGAGGGAATGTAACTGTGGCGATTGAACAGGTGAAAGGCAGTGATTTGGAATATATACAGTGTGACAAAGAGCATGGACATTGAACTCACCGATATTCCAACCCTTACTAGTTGAGCGAGCTTAGCACCTTTATTTAATGAGTTTAAGCAACAGTGTCCCCAATTTAAAAAAATAAAAATTAGATACTAGATACTTATTTTATATAATTACTAGGTGCGAGTAAAATAATCTAAAATCAGCTGGATCCTAGTAAGAATTTATTAAATGTTAGTGATCATTATTACTATCATCTCTTAGGGAGCTCTGAATAATAGGCACACTCCCTTGAATAGATATTAATCTAACCAATCTAATTGTCTATCAGAGAAATTATGTGGGATGAAGAAAGAAGGAAAGAACAGTATGAAATTGATGCAGAGAGGCTGAAATGCAATACTGCAGGATCACTATACGAGGACAGTCGACAGAGCTATGGCTACAGCAAGTGTGGTCCAGAACAATATCCTCATTCTCTGGAGTGTATGGCCATTAAAATTGTTTGTCTGCTCTTGTACTCCAGTACATTCTCATGGCTAAAGGCATTTGCGTGTACTCAGACATATTTTCTTAGGGCTACACTTGAGTGTCGTATAATGTTTTGCTTCACAAAATGATGTCATTTTCACCAGAACTTTTAATTTGTATCTGGTGTATAGGAACACAACTGGTTATTTAATGTAGTTTGTATACACATCACACTTTTTGTG
>NW_007129823.1:0-723 GCF_000164805.1 Carlito syrichta
CAGGGATAGAAAAAACCTTGTGTCTGTGAAATTGTGATTATGGAAAAAGAAATCTTCCAGCTTGCTGTTGCACCTCAAGATGCTAAAGGATATGGAGAGTTTAGTACTATCTGAGGGCTCAAGCATTTGTTGAGCATCTTGGAACGTATTCCTGTAGATAAGTGGGGAATACCTAGTGGAAGGGTGAACCAGGAAGTTCTTCAGGCTGTACACAAATAATACCAGGAGGGAATGTGATATGTTAGTAATGAAGGAAGAGCAATAGAAATGGTCAGTATCTTGAATATAAACTAAATTACTTTTCTCCTCCTAAGTTTTAAAAAAATACATGATTGGAAAATAAAAACTTGTAACAGTGTGTGTGTGTGAAGGGAGATTTCCTCCCTTGGGCCTCTTTTACAAAGGCACTAATGTCATTTATGAAGGTACTAAAAACCCAACCTCTTAATACTATGGCATTGGGGATTAATTTTAACATATTGAATTTTGGGAGGACACAAACATTCAGACCAGAGAAGTGTGCTTCTGGTTCCACCAAATTTTTGCCCTTCTCACACATAAAATGCATACATTTTATTCCAGTAGCACCAAAAGTCTTAACCTGTTACTGCCCTAACAAAGTCTCATCTAAATCAGATATTTCTCAGACTTATGGTAGGAGTCATCCCAGACAAACGGCTCTCTAGCTGTGAACTTGTAGCGTCAAACATGTTTTGTGCTTCC
>NW_007129824.1:0-723 GCF_000164805.1 Carlito syrichta
ATCCAGTATGACCTCATCTTAACTTCATCACATCTGCAAAGACTCGATTGCCAAAAAACAGTTGCATTTATAGGAACTGGGGGTTAGAATTTGAGCATTTCTTTTGAGATGAGTCACAATAAAGAGAAACTGGGTGGAAAAAAACAATGTTCACTATAGTCTAGAAAACAACACATCCACCTTTTCTTTTCAGTGTTTCTGCTAATTCTCTGGAACCAATAGAACGTCTTTACACCTTTAAAGGTTTCAGGGTCCTTGTCTGTAGAAGTAAGAATGTGGACCACATGATTTCTAGAGTCATTTTTATAAAATTCTGTAATTCATTAATATAATATTCGCGATTTTCTATCAGACTGTTAGAAATATAAAAATATTTAATAAGTGTAAATAATGGTTTAAAGTTTAGTTACATTTATAAATTCTAGAGGTTTCAAATTAATATTGCTTGAATAGAGTTACAAAACCACTAGCCATTATAGAATGTCATCACATTGTAGTCATTTATTAAATTATACCAGTTACTCAAGAAAATGTAATTGCTATATAACATAAAGACAAGATTTTTTTCTTTCTTAAAATTTCACATAAAATAGCCACAGATACATTAACATTAGTTCTTCAGAGTTGCTTTTAAGCAAATCCTTATTTTAATCAACTATCTCTGATGATCTGGTAAATCATGTAAAGGACAAAATTTTTTGTCTATTTTGACAAGAATCTAAA
>NW_007129825.1:0-940 GCF_000164805.1 Carlito syrichta
TAAGGCCCTCAAGAATTTTGTGCTGAATTTCTGCTCACTTCATTGTACTTCCTTTGACTACACTGTCTCGATCATGCAGTCTTTAAAAACCAATTGTTCTCATAATGTTTTTGTAATTTTTATAATCCGTACAATGCCTCAGTTGTAATATTTTTCAAGTGCTATTCTTTAACTTATTTTATATGAAATAAAAAATAAAACATGCATTGCATATATAGGCTATAAATGCTGTCCACACACAGCCCTAAGTTTGCAAGAATCGTTTCCTTTTTTTCTGGGGGAAGTATTACTTTGACAAAGTACCAATTATTTTAGTCAGGTGGGTTATATTGTTCTGCCTGTGAGAGAAAATGTATTTAGGTTATAAGATTGCGTCTTGGCTTTTACAGTCCCTGCATAATTTCTTTATGTATCTTTTGAGGATATTGAACTCTGAACCTGAAAATAGTTTATGAAAAACAAAATACAGAAAAATGTAAAACCAAAGACTAAAATTATTGAATGGTAGTTGCTGGTTGAATGTTTCAATGCATAGTAATTACTTTAAATTCACAAAAACGTGCAGAGAAAGATTTACTGGTTAGGTCTTTCCATTTTGCAAGTGACAAACACTCAATTAACAGTCCAAGGCAAACAAAACAAGACCTTTCACTGAATTATGAGATTCAGCTACAATGGGTTTCATGCAAAGTTGGATCTAGGGCTCCAGATGAGTTACTGAGTTACAGTCAGTCTCTCTCTCTCTCTCTCTCTCTCTCTCTCTCTCTCTCTCTCTCTCTCTCTCCCATCAGTTTTCTTTTCAATATTGTGTTCACCCTCAGCAGTTGACAGTTTTGCAATTTATTGTTTAACTATTCCTGAGGGAAATAGCATATCCTGATAATGCTGAAAATAGCCCAAACATATTCTAGTTTATCAGGTGTTGAATTGTGTGGCCTCT